>NW_025157509.1:0-1479 GCF_004010195.1 Chiloscyllium plagiosum
ATTATTGGGCGACAAGAATTGGACGCAGTATTCAAGAAGACACCTCACCCAATGTCCTATTCAACTTCAACATAATGTTCCAACTCCTACGCTCAAAGGACTGAGCAACGAAGGCAAGATGACATATTTTTTTAACCATTCTGTCTACATGTGAAACAAACTAAAAAGAATTAGGTTCCTGCATCCCCGGCCACCGTGTTCCACAACACTATGCAACGCCCTATCACTAAAAGTGAAATTGGAGTAGCCTTTCACGAATTTTTGAAGGAGATTGCATAAGAAATCAAGTGGTCTCGAGGAGTTAGATATATATTCTGTTCTTGACCGCAGGTGGGAATATAAGAACAGGGAAGTGATGCTGGAACTTTAGCAACTGCCTGTTCAGAGAAGAGTCAGAGGACCGACCACAAGTCTGGTCATTGCATTAATCTTTTTTTGGGGAGGAATAATAAAATAAAGGACGGAGGGCTGAAATAGACCATGTGACCGATCAAGTCTGGATCAGCACTCAATCAGATCTTCGCTGACAATGCCCCAAGTCAGCCTGGCACGTTCCTTGGAGGGGAACCTGCAGATGGAGTCATTCGATGCATAAGTCCATTAGACAATAGAGCAGGTATTAAACCATTCAGCGCAGTGAGTCTGCTCTGTCATTAAATCATGGCAGATATCTTTCTAAACCCAATTCTCCTGCTTTCGCCCCATAAACCTTGATTTCCTTGACAACTACGCTGCTACATACCTCAGTCTTATAATCAAAGACCTGGCTTCCACAGCCTTATCTAACAATGAACCCCATACATTCACCACTTCCTGCCTGAATAAGTGTCTCTTATTACTTTTCACAAATGTCTTCCCTTTTCTCCAAGGCTGTGCCTTTCTGTTCTAGTCTCTCCTAAAAATGGAAACACCTTCCCAGCATCGACCCTGTCCAGGCCATTCACGATTCTATAAGTACCAATTAGACTTCCTCTTATCCTTCTAAACTTCGTGAGTATAGACCCAGAGTCGTCAAACATTCCTCATGTGTCAAGCTTTTCATTCCTGGGACCATAATCGTGAATCACCTCTGAACACACTCCAGGACCAGTGCATCCTTCCTGAAAGTTGAGGACCAAACGTGCGCACAGTAATCCAGATGTGGTCTGACTAGACCGTTATAGAGCCCCGGAAGTGCATCCCTGCTTTTATATTCAAGTATTCCAAAAATAAATGTCATCATTGCAATTATCTTCCTAACTACAGATTCAACCTGCAAGTTCACCTTGAGAGAATCCTGGGCTAAGACTCTCAAGTATCTTTGCACTCCAGTCATGTGAACTTTCGCCCCATTTCGACAATGCTTCTTCCTGCCAAAGTGCATAGCCTCACACTTTCCCACAGTTTGCTCCATCTGCCATGTAATTTCCGACTCGCCCTACATGCCCATATCCTTCTGCAGCACCCCCGCCTTCTCATGCTACCTGTCCTTCTGTCTTT
>NW_025157510.1:0-1479 GCF_004010195.1 Chiloscyllium plagiosum
GGTGGTCACATAGAGTATAATTTAGATAAATGTGAGGGGCTGCATTTTGATCATGCAAACCAGGGCACGACTTATACACTTAATGGTAAGATCCTGGGGAGTGCTGCCAAACAAAGAGACCTTGGGGTGCAGGTTTGTAGTTCCTAGAAAGTGGAGTCGCAGATAGACAGGGTAGTGAAGATGGCTTTTAGTACACTTTCCTTTATTGGTCGAGTAAAGGTGTTGGAAGGTCATTTGCAGCTGTACAGGACACAAAAAAGAATCATACATAAGGTCGAGGACAATGGGAACTTGATATATATAACGGAAGTAGGAAAGGACTTAAACAAGGAATTAGAAGGGCCAGAAGGCGTCGTGAAAAGCTGTTGGCAAACAGGATTATGGAGAATCCCATAGCTTTTTGTATATACATGAAAAGCAAGAGGGTAGCCAGGCAAACGGTTGGCCCATTCAAGGACAAAGGAGGGAAACTATGTCTTGAGCCAGAAGGGATAGTTATGGTCCTAAATGAATACTTTGTGTTTGTATTCACCAAAGAAAAGGAATTGGTGGAGGATGTTCTCAGGGAAGCTAGTGCCAAATCGCTAAGCCAAATCGCTAATAAAAATGAAGAAGTGTTGTGCGTCCTAAAAAGTATTAAGGTAGATAAACACCAAGTCCTGATGGGATCTATCCCAGTATATTGAGGGAGACAAGAGAACAAATTACTAGGGCATTGACAGACATCTTTGTATTCTCTTTGGCCACAGGTGAGGTCCCTGAAGATTGGAGAATAGCCAGAGTTGTCCTGTTGTTTAAGAAGGGTAACAAGGATAATTCAGGAAATTACAGGCCTGTGAGCCTCACGTTGATGGTAGGAAATTATTCAAAAATATTCTCAGGGACAAGATATACATACATTTAGAAGCAAATGGACTTATTTGTGATATAGATCATGGTTTTGCCAGTGGTGGTTGTGCCTCACTAACTTGATTTTTTTGAGGAGGTAACAAACATGATTGATGAGGGAAAAGCGGTTGATATTGTCTACATGGACTTTAGTAGAGCCTCTGACAAGGTCCCTCATGGCAGATTGGTTCAAAAGGTGAGGTCACATAGTTTCAGGGATGAGCTGGCAAGATGGATACAAAACTGGCTTAGTCATAGGAGACAGAGAGCAGTGGTGGATAGATGCTTTTTGGAATGGAGAACAGTGACTAGTGGTGTTCCACAGGGACAAGTGCTGGGACCCCTGCTGTTTGTAGTCTACATAAGTGATTTGGAGGAAACCATGGTTAATTAATAAGTTTGCGAATGATACAAAGATTAATAGCGTTGTGGAGAGTGAGGAGGATTGTCAGAGGATACAGAAGGATATAGACCAGTTAGAGGGATGGGCAGAAAAATGGCAGATGGAGTTTAATCTGGACAAATGTGATGTGATGCATTTTGGAAAATCAAGTACATGTGGAAAACATACAGTGAATGGCAGAACCCTTA
>NW_025157511.1:0-1479 GCF_004010195.1 Chiloscyllium plagiosum
CAGAAAGGCAGCTTACTGCCATCTGCTGAAGGATATCTACGGACAACTAAAAGCAACCACCATGTTCCAGGCGTCAATAAAAAACTCATTGAAGCTAACATGACTGTTTGATAAAGTGGTTGAGGAGGCATTATGAGTATGTAATAAGCAATCAAAAGGTTTGGAGTAAATTCCAGAATCAGTCCCTACCATGGTAGCTTCAATTAATAAAAGAGTATGAAATGAAAATGCTGGAATAATGAACGGTAATCACAGACCTACCAAAGGTTTGAAGCATGTTACATGGTTCAGTATTGTCCTTCAGAGGAGGACGTCTGACCTTCCTACCTGGCCTGCACTACCCGTTCAACAATAAGGTGATGGTCCTTTCCTGTGCCGAACCTGACTAAGAAACCCATCAGGAGAAAGTGAGGACTGCAGGTGCTGGAGATCAGAGTTGAGAGTGTAGTGCTGGAAAAGCACAGCAGATCAGGCAGCATCCGAGGAGCAGGAAAATCAACGTTCCAGGCATAACCCCTTCATCAGGTATCCTAATGAAGGCCTCATGCCCGAAACGTCGATTCTCCTGCTCTTCGGACGCTGCCTGACCTGCTGTACTTTTCCAGCACTACAGGCTCGACTGAGAAGCCATTTGGTTGTAATAAAGCTTCTTAAGAAAGATCAACCATAATTAGCCGAGCAAGATGTCAGGCCTTCAAAAAGGTACCAAATTCTTGGGATATGGGACTAACTTTTTCATAAGTCAGTGAAGAATTCAAAAAATGCAAATTATGGTGAGTCAGGCTCTTCAGACAGAGTCCGGTACACAGTTTAGATTGATGATTGGATGCAGAGTCTCCTGTGATGTTGCTGTGAACAGCAGGAGAGTTCTTGCCAGTATTGCACTCCAATATCTGTTCATGATGTAAAGTGTCAGATTTATTGCATTTCTGTTTGTGACCGCTTTCTGTGCATTCCCAATATTAGGATCACAGTGGTGACACCATGACACCAGTATTCCCAAACTCCAGTTTGATGCTGAATGGACGGGGTTTGGAATACCATCGTTTACCCAGGGTGAAATTTGAATTTAAAGAAAGCCTGGAATCGGAAAGAAAGCCAAATGGTGACCATGTAACCCGAGTCAATGGAAAAAATACAAAGACAGCTGGTTCACGAATGACAAGGCATCTGCCACCTTTCCATGGTCTGGACAACATGAGATTCCAGACCCACTGGGAAGTAATTGACTGTGTTCTGAAGTGGCTTTAGCAAATTATTCAATGGGCAATTGGCGATAGGGACTCATTGCTGACCCTTACCAGAAAATAATACATGTAACAAAACCTCACAACAACTATATCAATTAAATGTAAATGTTGCGGCAGTTCCTGATGTCATTTCAAGTATGCCCGAAACGTCGATTCTCCTGTTTCTTGGATGCTGCCTGACCTGCTGCGCTTTTCCAGCAACACATTTTCAGCAGCAACATTCAGAGTA
>NW_025157512.1:0-1479 GCF_004010195.1 Chiloscyllium plagiosum
TTTGCCCCTCTCCTGTGCTGACTGAATTCCAGATTCAAACTGAAGCCTTCCCTGTTCCTGCACCCAGTTTAACATTGTACCATTTAGTTTAGATTGTCCCTCCTCTAACATCCAAAATACATCGGTTCACAGCTCGCTTTATTTCATCTGCAGGAGGCCGAGAGATGATAATGTACAAAGTGTAAGGTGTGTAAAAATCTGCAAAGCAGGACAAATGATTCCAAAAGTGTAAGTCAGTTAGCCATTTTAGGTTTGTTCAAAGCAGCCATTTCATGTTAGCACAGCACTGACAGTGACTTTATAAACAGGGAAAGGCAAGACCGAGTGGGGACTTGGGAGTCCATGTGCAAGTGAATGCAGCGTAGATTCACAGAACTATAGCTGGACAGCACGGGTTCAATGGCCAGGGAAATAGGATAGGGAAATGGATAGGGATCATAAGACCATAAGATGATAAGACATTGGAGTGGAAGCAAGGCCATTCAGTCCATTCCACCATTTAATCATGGCTGATGGGCGGTTCAATTCCACTTACCCCCACTCTCCCTGTAGCCCTTAATTTCCTGCGAGATCCTTTCCATGTCTCCTCATTTCCATTGTGAATTGACCCCCTCTAATTTTAAAGCAGTGCCCACGGGTCCTAATCTCCCCGCCTAACAGAAACAACTTCCCAGCATCCATCCTTTCTAAGCCATGCATTATCTTGTAAGTTTCTATTCGCTCTCCCCTCAACCTTCTAAATTCTAATGAATACAATCCCAGGATCCTCAGCCATACGTATGTTAGGCCTACCATTCCAGGGATCATCCGTGTGAATCTCTGCTGGACATGCTCCAGTGCCAGTATGTCCTTCCTGAGGTGTGGGGCCCAAAACTGGATACAATGTTGTAAATGGGGCCTAACTCGAGCTTTATAAAGTCTCAGAAGCACCCGGCCGCGTTTACATTCCAACACTCTTTAGATAAATGACAACATTGCATGTGCTTTCTTAATCACGGACTCAACCTGCAAGTCAACATTTAGAGAATCCTTTACTAGCACTCCCAGATCCCTTTGTACTTTGGCTTTATGAATTTTCTCACCGTTTAAAAAACAGTCCATGCTTCTCTTCTGTTTTCCAAAGTGCAAGACCTCGCATTTGTTCACACTGAATTTCATCAGCCATTTCCTGGACTACTCTCCTAAACTGTCTTAATCTTTCTGCAGCCTCCCCACCTCCTCAGTGCTACCTGTCTGTCCACCTAACTGCGTCTTATCGGCAAACTTTGCCAGAATGCCCCCAGTCCCTCCATCCAGATCATTAATATATAAAGTGAACAGCTGCAGTCCCAACACTGAACCCTGTGGGACACCACTTGTCACTAACTGCCATTCTGAAGAAGAACCTTTTATCCCACCACTCTGCCTTCAGTCAGACCGCCAAACCTGAATCCATGCCAGGAGCTTACCTCGAACACTGTGGGCCTTCCCCTTACTCAG
>NW_025157513.1:0-1479 GCF_004010195.1 Chiloscyllium plagiosum
GAATACGAACAGTGTGAACAGGAACAGTGTGAGAGGGAACAGTGTGAACAGGAACATTGTGAGCAAGAACAGTGTGAGCAGGAACACTGTGAGCAGGAACACTGTAAGCAGGAACAGTGTGAACAGGAACAGTGTGAACAGGAACACAGTGAGCAGGAACAGTGTGAACAGGGTCAGTGTGAGCAGGAACAGTGTGAACAGGTACATTCTGAGCAAGAACAGTGAGAGAAGGACCAGTGTGAACAGGATCATTGTGAGCAGGAACAGTGTGAGCAGGAACAGTGTGAACAAGAACAGTGTGAGCAATAACATTGTTAGCAGGAACAGTGTGAACAGGATCAGTGTGAGCAGGAAGTGTGAACAGTAACATTGTGAGCAAGAACAGTGAGAGCAGGAACAGTGTGAACAGGAACAGTGAGAGAAGGAACAGTGTGAGCAGGAACAGTGTGAGCAGGAACACTGTGAGCAAGAACATTGTGAACAGTAACATTGTGAGCAAGAACAGTGAGAGCAGGAACAGTGTGAACAGGAACAGTGTGAGCAGGAAATGTGTGAACAGGAACAGTGTGAGCAGGAACAGTGTATACAGGAACAGTGTGCGCAAGAACATTGTGAGCAGGAACAGGGTGAACAGGAACAGTGTGAAGAGGAACTGTGTGAGCAGGAACAGTGTGAGCAGGAACATTGTGAGCAGGAACAGTGTGAGCAGGAACTGTGTGAACAGGAACATTGTGAGCAGGAACAGTGTGAGCAGGAACATTGTGTGCAAGAACAGTGAGAGCAGGAACAGTGTGTATAGGAATACTGTCTGCAGAAACAGTGTGAACAGGAACAGTGTGAGGAGGAACAGTGTGAACAGGAACATTGTGAGCAAGAACAATGAGAGCAGGAACAGTGTGAACAGGAACAATGTGAGCAGGAACAGTGTGAACAGGAACAGTGTGAACCGGGACACTGTGAGCAAGAACATTGTGAGCCGGAACAGTGTGAACAGGAACAGTGTGAGCAAGAACATTGTGAGCAGGAACAGTGTGAACAGGAACATTGTGAGCAAGAACAATGAGAGCAGGAACAGTGTGAACAGGAACAATGTGAGCAGGAACAGTGTGAACCGGAACAGTGTGAGCAAGAACATTTTGAGCCGGAACCGTGTGAACAGGAACAGTGTGAGCAAGAACATTGTGAGCAGGAACAGTGTGAGCAGGAACTGTGTGAGCAGGAACAGTGTGAACAGGAACAGTGTGAGCAAGAACATTGTGAGCAGGAACAGTGTGAACAGGAACAGTGTGAACAGGAACAGTGAGAGCAGGAACAGTGTGAACAGGAACAGTATGAGCTGGAACAATGTGTGCAGGAACATTGTGAGCAAGAACAGTGTGAGCAGGAACAGTGTGAACAGGAACTGCGTGAGCAGGAACAGTGTGAGCAGGAACAGTGTGAACAGCAACAGTGTGAGCAAGAACATTGTTAGCAGGAACA
>NW_025157514.1:0-1479 GCF_004010195.1 Chiloscyllium plagiosum
TCATTTACCCATATTACACTGTGTCATTTATCCCGTGTCACACTGCATCATTTACCTGTATTACGCTGCATCATTTACCCGTATTACACTGTGTCATTTATCCCGTGTCACACTGAATCATTTACCTGTATTACGCTGCATCATTTACCCATGTTGCACTGCATCAATTACCCATTTTACACTGCATCATTTACCCATATCACACTGCACCATTTACCCGTATTACACTGCACTATTTACCTGTATTACACTGCATCATTTACCCGTATTACACTGCATCACTTACCCGTATTACACTGCATCATTTACACGTGTCACACAGCATCATTTACCCATGTCACACTGCATAATTTACCCATTTTACACTGCATCATTTACCCGTACTACAGTGCATCATTTACCCGTGTCAAACTGCATCGTTTACCCGTGTCACACTGCATCATTTACCCATATCACACTGCATCATTTACACGTGTCACACTGCATCATTTACCCGTATTACACTGCATCACTTACCCATGTTACACTGCATTATTTACCCATGTTACACTGCATCGTTTACCCGTGTCACACTGCATCATTTACCCATGTTACACTGCATCATTTACACGTGTCACACTGCACCATTTACCCATATTACACTGCATCATTTACCTATGTTAGACTGCATCATTTGCCCATTTTACACTGCATCATTTACCTATGTTACATGCATCATTTACCCGTATTACACTGCATCACTTACCCGTATTACACTGCATCATTTACACGTGTCACACTGCATCATTTACCCGTATTACACTGCATCACTTACCCGTATTACTTTCCTCACTTACCCGTATTACACTGCATCATTTACACGTGTCACACTGCATCATTTACCCGTATTACACTGCATCACTTACCCGTATTACTTTCCTCACTTACCCGTATTACACTGCATCATTTACACGTGTCACACTGCATCATTTACCCGTATTACACTGCATCACTTACCCGTATTACTTTCCTCACTTACCCGTATTACACTGCATCATTTACACGTGTCACACTGCATCATTTACCCGTATTACACTGCATCATTTACCTGTATTGCACTGCATCACTTAACCCTGTTACACTGTATCATTTCCCCGTGTCTCACAGCATCATTTACCCGTGTCAAACTGCATCATTTACCCATGTCACACTGCGTCATTTACCCGTTTTACACTGCATCACCTACCCACGGTACACAGCATCACTTACCCATGGTACACTGCAACATTTACCCATGTCACACTGCATCATTTACCCATATTACACAGCATCATTTACCCGTGTTACACTGCATCATTTACCCGTGTCAAACTGCAACTTTTACCCGTATTACACTGCATCATTTACCTATGGTAGACTGTATCATTTACCCGTGTCACACAGCATCATTTACGCGTTTTGCACTGCATCATTTACCCGTGTTACACTGCATTATTTACC
>NW_025157515.1:0-1479 GCF_004010195.1 Chiloscyllium plagiosum
CCTCACGAGCTCTGCCTGCCAGCTTTATCTGAACCAGGATTATCTACGTGTCCTCCGACCACACCATCTGACTAGCCAATTTTTTCGATTGAAACAAGGAAGGTTTGAAAATCTTTCTTGTAAAAATGTGCAATGCTTTAACTCCCAATTCCTCCAACTCCCAGGATGAGGAAATTCATTCCAGAACATTCCAGATAGCCTCCTTCATCAAGGACCACGATTTCCCCTCCCATATGGTAAACAATGCCCTCCAAAACATCTCTACAATGTTCCGCACCTCTGCCCTTGAACCCCACTCTTCCAATTGCAACAAGTACAGAACCCCCCTATCCTCACGTTCCACCCCATCACTCTCTGGATACATTTTTATAATTCATTCACGGAATGAGGGTGGGTCTGGCCAGGCCAGCATTTATTTCTCATTCCTAATTGCCCAGAGGGCAGTTCAGAGTCAACCACATTGCTGTCGGTCTGGACTCATGCATGAAACAACGCTACCGCCCTGTGGACGAACATTTCAACTCCCCCTCCCACTTTGCCAAGAACATGTAAGCCCTGGGCCTGCTCCAACGACAAACCCCAGCCACCCAATACCTGGAGAAAGAACGCCTCAACTTCCGCCTTGAGACCCTCCAACCACACGGGATCAATGTTGATTTCATCAATTTCCTCATCTCCCCTTCCACCACCTTATCCCAGATCCAACCCTCCAACTCGGTAGCGCCCTCTTGAGCTGTCCTATCTATCTTCCTCCTCACCTATCTACTCCACCCTCTGCTATGATCTATCACCATCACCCCGCATCTTCATCCACCAATCGCATTCCCAGCCGCATTCCCCCCAAAACCTAAACCCCTCCCATTTATCTCTCAGCACCCTGGCCCTGCAACCTCTGCCACTTTCCTGATGAAGAGCTTATGCTCGAAACATCGTCCCTCCTGCTCCTCCGATGCTGTGTGACAGGCTGTGCATTACCAGCCCTGCACTTTTTTGACTCTAATGTCCAGCATCTGCCGTCCTCTCTTTCTCTCCAAAATGTTTTCGCATATCTGTGTACATCACTACCTTCTCTCTTCATCTCCATCCCATTAACTTGATTTTCCTGACTAATTCACAACTGCTGAAGTTGAAATTCTCTCTCCCTTTCTCATTCTTCTCTCTCTCTTTCTTCTCTCTCTCCTTGCTCAGCTCATAATCTTCTCTCCCTTTCTTTTTCCTCTTTCATTCCTCCTCTTTCCTGTTTTTTATCCTCTAACTCAATTTACCTCAGTTGTAATTTCAGTTTTTCTAACTCTACTGCACTCTGATGCACCTAAAATCCCGACTGCTTCCCTCATGTACTTTCGGGAAGGAAATCTGCCATCCTTACCTGGTCTGGCCTACATGTGACTCCAGAGCCACAGCAATGTGGTTGACTCTCAGCTGCCCTCTGAAATGGCCCAGCATGGCACTCAGTTGTATCAATCACTAGAAAGTCAC
>NW_025157516.1:0-1479 GCF_004010195.1 Chiloscyllium plagiosum
TTCCCTCCAACAACTTGCCCACCACTGAGGTCAGTCTCACCGGTTTGTAGTTCCCTTGCTTGTCTTTACCGTCCTTCTTAAACAGTGGCACCACGTTTGCCAACCTTCAGTCTTCCAGCACCTCACCTGTGACTATCGATGATACAAATATCTCAACAGGTGACCCAGCAATCACCTTCTCTAGCTTCCCACAGAGTTCTCGGGTACACCTGATCAGGTTCTGGGGATTTATCCACCTTTAACCATTTCAAGACATCCAGCACTTACTCCTCTGTAATCTGGACATTTTGCAAGATGTCACCATCTATTTCCCTACAGTCTATATTTTCCATATCCTTTTTCACAGTAAATACTGATGCAAAATATTCATTTAGTATCTCCCCCATTTTCTGTGGCTCCACATAAAGGCTGCCTTGCTGATCTTTGAGGGGCCTTATTCTCTCCCTAGTTACCCTTTTGTCCTTAATATATTTGTAAAAACCCTTTGATATCTCCTTATTTCTATTTGCCAAAGCTATCTCATGTCCCCATTTTGCCCTCTTGATTTCCCTCTTAAGTATACTCCTACTTCCTTTATACTCTTCTAAGGATTCACTCGATCTATCCTGTCTGTACTTCACATATGCTTCCTTCATTTTCTTAACCAAGCTCTCAATTTCTTTAGTCATCCAGCATTCCCTGTGCCTACCAGCCTTCCCTTTCACCCTGACAGGAATATACTTTCTCAGGATTCTTGTTAACTCATTTCTGAAGGCTCCCCATTTTCCAGCTGTCCCTTTACCTGCGAACATCTGCCTCCAATCAGCTTTCGAAAGTTCTTGCCTAACACCATCAAAATTGGCTTTTCTCCAATTTAGAACTTCAATTTTTAGATCTGGTCTATCCTTTTCCATCACTATTTTAAAACAAATAGAATTATGGTCACTGGCCCCAAAGTACTCCCCCACTGACACCTTAGTCACCTGCCCTGCCTTATTTCCCAAGAGTAGGTCCAAATTTTGCACCTTCTCTAGTAGGTACATCCACGTACTGAATCAGAAAATTGTCTTGTACACACTTAAGAAATTCCTCTCCATCTAAACCTTTAACAAAATGGTAGTCCTAGTCGATGTTTGGAAAGTTAAAATCCCCTACCATAACTACCCTATTATTCTTACAGGTAGCTGAGATCTCCTTACAAGTGTTTTTCTCAATTTCCCTCTGACTATTGGGGGTCTATAATACAATCCCAATAAGGTGACCATCTCTTTCTTATTTCTCAGTTCCACCCAAATAACTTCCCTGGATGTATTTCTGGGAATATCCTCCCTCAGCACAGCTGTAATGCTATCCCTTATCAAAAATGCCACTCCCCCTCCTCTCTTGCCTCCCTTTCTATCCTTCCTGTAGCATTTCTATCCTGGAACATTAAGCTGCCAATCCTGCCCATCCCCGAACCATGTTTCCGTAATTGCTTTGACATCCCAGTCCCATGTTCCT
>NW_025157517.1:0-1479 GCF_004010195.1 Chiloscyllium plagiosum
CAGTTGCCATTAAGCCAGAGGATCAATCTTGGTTCAATGGAGTGTGCAGGATGGCAGGAGCAGCACCAGACAAACCTGAAAATGAGGTGTCAGCCTAGTGAAGCCACCAAACAGGACCACTTGTGCACCAAACAGCATAAGCAGTAAGTGATAGACAGAGCTTAGCTATCCCACAAGCAACAGATCAGATCTAAGCTCTGCAATCCTTCCACATCTAGTCGAGAAATGGTGGGGAAAATTAAACAATTCACTGGAGGAAGAGATTCTTCAAATGTCCCCATCCTTAACAATGGAAAAGCCCAGGACTTCAGTGTAGAAGATAAGGCTGATGCATTCGCAACAATCTTCAGTCAGAAATGCTGAGTGGATGATCTATCTCAGCCCCCTCTGGTGGTCCTCAGCAATTCAGTCACCAGCCATCAACCAATTTGATTCAGTCCACGCGATATCCAGAAACGGTTGGAGACACTGGATACTCCAAATGGGTACATGCTGACAACATTCTACAACAATAGTACTGAAAACTTGTGCTCCAGAACTTGTCACTGCCCGAGCCAAGCTGTTCCAATACAGTTACATCAACGACAATTCCCCGATTACATGGAAAATTACCAATTATCCCCTATACATAAAAAGCAGAACACATGCAATCCAGCCAATTACCACCCCATCAGTCTACTCTCGATTATCCATAAAGTGATGGAAGGTGTCAGCGCTTTCAAGCAGCACCTGCTCAGCAACAACCTGCTCAGTGACGCCCAGGTTGGGCTGCCCCAGGGTCACTAAGCTCCTGATCTCATTAGCTTGGTTCAAACATGGGCAAAAGAGCTGAAATCCAAAGGTGGGTGAGAGTGACAGCCCTTTAAAACAAGGCTGCCTTCGACCAAGTGTGGCATCAAGGGGTGTTAGCAAAACTGGAATCAATGGGTATCGGGGCAAACTCCCCGCTGGTTAGAATCATACCTGACACGTAGGAAGATGGTCATGGTTGAGAATGGTCAGTCAACTCAGCTCCAGGACAAGTCTGTAGGAGTGCCTCGGGCAGTGGCCTAGGCCCAAACATCGTCAGGGCTACTTCATCAGTGACTTTCGCTCTATTAAAAGGTCAGAAGTGGGGATTTTCGCAAATGATTGCACAATGTTCAGCAACATTTGTGGCTCCTCAGATACTGAAGCAATCCATGTCCAAATGCGACAAGATCTGGACAGTATCCAGGTTGACAAGTGGCAAGTAATATTCACGCAACACAAATGCCAGACCGTGACCATCACCACTAAAATACAATCTAACCTCTGCCCCTTGAAATTCAATGGTGGTACCACCACTGAATCCCCCATATCAAAATCCTGGGAGGTTATCATTGCTCAGAAACTCACTGGACTCGCCACATAAACACAGTAACTACAACAGCAGGTGAGAAGCTAGGAACACTGCAGCGAGTAACTCACCTCCTGACTTCCAAAGGTCTGTCCATTATC
>NW_025157518.1:0-1479 GCF_004010195.1 Chiloscyllium plagiosum
CCTTTGCTGGGTCCTACATTACTCTTAATCCACTGCTTAATTTTTCTAAACTGCTTCCTTTGATCTAATAGGTAAATGGGGGAGGGGAGTGGTGGTGGGGAGGCGATTGTAAAAGTCATAGGTCGGAGAGGAGGATCGAGTGAATAGTTGGAAAGGAAGATGGACATACAGGAACATTCAAGATGCCGGTGCCGATTTGGAAGATTGGACTGGGAGAATTTGGGAGGAGGGGAAATGGGGAAACTGGTGAAATCCACATTGATCCCCTATGGTTGGAGGGTCCCATGGCGGACGATGAGGCGTACTTCCTCCATGCGTCAGGTGGTTAGGGTTTGGTGATGGAGGAGGCCCAAGGCCTGCATGTCCTTGGTGGAGTGGAAGGGGGAGTTAAAGTGTTCAACCACAAGGTGGTGAAGTTGGTCTGTGTGACTGTACCAGAGTGCGCCTCTGAAACAATCCACAAGTTGATGTCCTGTCTCGCCGATGTTGAAGAGACCACATCGGGTTGAATGGATGCAGCCGATAAAGCGTTCTGTCTCCGTTCATCACCTATTACTTTCAACCCTTCCGTCATCTAACTATCACATTCCTGGCTACGTCCCCCCGCCACAGCCCCCACCCATTTATCTCTCAGCCCCCTTGGGACACAAACCTCATTCCTGATGAAGGACCTCTGCCCAAAACGTCGATTCCCATGCTACTAATATGCTGGCTGACCTGCTGTGCTTTTCCAGCACCACTCTGATCTAAACTCTGGTTTCCAGTATCTGCAGTCCTCACCTTTGCCCTGTGTATCCCTGCGACAGCTGAGACTGGTCTAACCTGGGTAGGAACCTTACAGCAGGCTGGTGAAGTATTGCTGCTTCTGTACAGCATCTTGGTGAGATCACATCTCAGCAGGCTGGTGAAGTATTGCTGCTTCTGTACAGCATCTTGGTGAGATCACATCTGGAGTAATGTGTACAGATTTAATCTCCTCACTGAAGAAAGGATATTGTTACATTGCAAGCAGCTCAGAGACGGTTCCCTCAACTGATTCGTATAATGCAGGTGGTAGCTTATAAGGAAAGGATGGTCAGGTTGATCCAATAACATTGGTCTTTACAAGAATGAAAAATGATCTTATTTCAACATAGATGACCAGAATGAGTCAGCCACAGAAGCCTATTACACACATAATGGAGAAATCCATGTCATTCTCCTGCCTGTTACAGAGGAACAACAGAAGGATATTCAGGCCATCAACACTGTTACACCAGAACAGGACGAGGCTGTTCAGACCCTGGGTCCTGATATACAGTTACAGAAGGAGTCCAATCAACCCCTTGAGCCTATAACACTGGATCCAGAGTAGGCCATAACGGTGGAGTATCGTATTACACAGCAACAGGGTCAGTCCATTCAGCCCCGTCAAGTCTTTTACTCAGGAACTGGAAGAGGCCATGTCGTGACTGGAGATTGTTATGCTGGGATAACAGG
>NW_025157519.1:0-1480 GCF_004010195.1 Chiloscyllium plagiosum
TGGGATACACTCAGATTTTTCTTATGTTTATAACTTTTGATACAACTGCTTTAGTTTTTCATCTTTCTTTTGTAAATCAGCTAATTCCTCAGAACTAAAAATATCCACTTTGCCATCTGTTCTTGCTTTTTTGTTAATCTCTGATAATTGATCTTCAATTTCTTTATCTTTATTCTTTGATTTCTCCTCCTGTTTCAAACTATGGCTTTGTGACCTTGTTACCACACAATCAAGAAAAATCCCAGGGTATATTCCTTGTAACATCTCAATTGCCAGATTTTCCATTGATTTTTCAACCACAGTAGGGATCATTCCCATCTGTGATCTGGCTGTAATATTACCAAGGATAAAGTGTATGCCTGGAACCGAACATTTCTCTACCTCCTACTAACTTTGTTTAGATTAACAATACTGACATGACCACCAGCCATTTCATGTCTTCGGCCATTTTCTCTAATTAAATGAAAAAGCCTTCTCCATCCTTCTCATTGAATGATTATGCAACGCTTGGATATATTTAAACAGATCCCCACTAGGCCTTTGGCTATGATTGGCCTCCTCACTGCTCCTATTTTTCACCTCAGTTTCTGTCATTTTAAATCACTTTTGAGTTTTCAGTTCCAACCTCAGATGTTCAAAACCTCTTTTTCTCCCTTGCTTCTGCTTTTAATTGGAATTCAAACTTATCATTTCCTCTTTTCTTTCTTTATGTTCTACCAAAGCTGTTTTTGCCCTTGCCATTGCCTGTAATTCAAGCTGCTTCTTCTGCAATAGAATTTTAGCCATTTCCAAAGAAATATATATATATAAATAGTGCAAGATTGCCACAATTATCTCCCCTTTCCTTACAGACACAAGCAATCCTAACTCCAGTTGTTTGGCAATTCAAAATGCTATGCCTTACTTCATTTTTGTAAAATTCCCGAAGTGATTTCATCCACCTCCAGGAAATTCTTAGTGACGGAAGGAGGCATTATTACACAAGGCACACCCAGTTTAAACCAACCAAATGCAATACCTAAAATAAAAAAAACACTCACTGCCTTTAAGTTCAACAATCCTAAACCCAAGCTGGAATTGGAGATTTTGATCGCAACAGAACCTCCAATTTGTCATGGACCAGACCAAACTTTCTCAAAATATATTAAGAAGATAGCTTAAGCCCTAACTTTTTTTTTCTTTTATAGGCAAATGCTGGGCATTGTTTTCCAAATTCTGTTTGATTAGTCAGACTACCAGATTTGAAGCAAAATGCAATTTCTGCAAACTTAATAGTAAAAGTACAACAAAAGAAAGAATGAATTGGAATAATAACTCCAATGGAAAATGTAACAGAATAGTGGATTATTTATAGAGTCATAGAGTTGTATAGCATAGTAACAGACCCTTCAGTCCAACTCATCCAGCTGACCAGATATCCCAAATTAATCTAGTCCCAATTCATGTACCATCCAAAATGCTGTAATTGTAACAGCATCCA
>NW_025157520.1:0-1480 GCF_004010195.1 Chiloscyllium plagiosum
TCCTGTGGCAGTTCATTCCATACACACCATCCCTTACATGAAGAAGTTACTCCTTAGGTACTTTCAACGTTCTCCCCTCTCACTCTAAACCTATACTCACGAGTATAGGTTTAGACGAGACTCCACCCACCCCAGGGAAAAATACCTTGTCTATTCACTGTATCCATGCCTCTGATGATTTTATAAACCTTTATAAAGTCACCCCTCAGCCTCCAACGCTCCAGGGAAATCAGCCCCAGCTCATTCAGCCTCTCCCGATATAACTCTACATGGCTGTGAATATGTATAAGCCGAGAGGGATGGTTTCATAAATCATGTTACATTTTATATAAACGCTGTTTTATTTTATTATCATTTAGTTTAAAATGGAGGATGGGTGCCTTTTCAATTTCATACCAGTAGCACAGAAAGACCTGGGGAAATAAACTGCAACAAAAAAGAAATGGACAAAAGTGATTGCACTACGGATAATCTCAGCATATCATTCGTGCAAAAAATAATTCCCTGCTTTGACCTTGAAGTTAATAGAGTCTATTAATTAGTCCTGTGTGTGTAATAATTTTCATCTATCTGTAATTCTACATTTAGTTGTTATAGTTACCGTGTGGATTACTGCACCTCTCTAAAAATTCAAAACAAAATAAAGTAAAACTGCAAATTAATATTGTATCTAATTACGAGAAAAAAAATTAGCAATTCAATGACACCAAATTGGAAAGGAATGTTGAAATGTAGCCAATTCTGAGGACTACAAGAAGTTGCAAGAGATCATTAATTAATTTACGGTATGTTCAAATAATTAGCAAATGAAGATCCACACAGATAAACGTAAGGTGTTACATCTTGGTATGAATAATGTGCAGGTCATTTATTCAAAGATGCACGTCTAAGTGAGGGAGACAAACAAAAGGATTTCAGACAATTACATCAGTCACTAACAATTTCACCATTGGTTCCAAAGGCCATAAAAATGCAAACAAGGCTCTAAGCTTTATCTCTAAAGGGATAGATTTGAAAGTAGGGTCACTATAGAAATTTGGTTGTCTATAATTAAGAGTATTGCCTGCAGTTCGAGTTGACATATTATAGAATGTATGAGAGAGAGTGAAGAGAAGATTTATAAGGATGCTACACAAGTTTCTGGCTGTGTATATCAAGGAAGAATTGTTGTTCTGTTCACTTCTCTCTTGAAAAGAAGGATGACAGTTCTAAAATTATGAAAGGTTTTGAAAAGAGAAGGTACAGAGAAAACATTTCACTATGGTGTAGAACATAACTAGAGGCTGTCAATATAAGACGGTACCTCAAGAAATTCAAAAGGGAATTCAGAAGAAACCTCTTCACTGAAAGAATGATGAGAATGGGGAATATGTGACCAGACGGAATAGTTGGAATCAATAGTTGAGATGTATTTCAAGGAAACTAGGCAAGCACTTGGAAGGGATGGGAAAAGAGAATTACAATGGGCGATGTAGATGAG
>NW_025157521.1:0-1480 GCF_004010195.1 Chiloscyllium plagiosum
ATGCTGTCCTCCCTCCACACTGACCCTCTGACAACGCTGCACTCCCTCCACACTGATCCTCTGATCGTGATGCGCTCCCTCAGTACTGACTCTCTGGCAGAGTGGAGGTGGCCCCTCGAGCCTGCTCTGGTATTCAATAGGATCATGGATGATTCAACATTCGATTTGGGAACTGAAACTCGGACAATACAGAGACAGAGAATCAAATTATTCTGCTATACGGAATCATCAGACGAAACACACACAGACACACACAGACAGACAGACAGACACACACACACACACACACACACACACGAATTGTGGGATTCAGGCCGTGTGTGGGAACGGGGACAGACAAAGGAGCAAAATGCTAGAGAGGGATCTGATCCCACAGATTTCTCTCTCTGCGGCTCTCATGTCTATTTTTGAGTTCCCAGTTCTCTCTCCCACATCTTTCCTTCAATCCCTATCTCTCAACATCCTTCACATCTCTGTCCTGTTTACATTTCCCAGTAGATTCCCTTCCCCCTTTGTCACCTCACCAGGTTTTTCAGGAATGCTTAATCATTCAGTCATTCACAAAACTAACATCTTGCTCATCTCTCTCTGCATCTGTCCCTCTGCTCTGTGGGATCTTGCTATTCCTGCCTGTACATCATTGTAGCCACATCACAGCCCCCACCACCACCCCACTCTCTCAGCTCTATGTCTCTGATGCTGCAGCTCCTCTCTCTCTCTGTCCTATATCTCTCCCTGGGATTTCCGACTTGCTGTCTGCCTGAACTTCTCTCCCTCTCTTTCTCTCCCCATTTTCACCTTGTATCTGTCTGACATTGTATTTCTCTTCCTAGAGTTTCACTCTCTCTCTCTCTGTCTCTCTCTCCTGCTCTCTCTCAGTTCTTCTCACTTCCTCTCCCCTTCCCCCCGCCTGTCTTTGTCTTGTTCTCTCCCTCCCTCACGCTGTCTGTCCATCTATCTCTCGTTCTCTCCTGTAGTTTCTCTCCCTCTTTATCCCTGGACCCCTCTGCTCTGTCCCAGTGACTGGGGAAGGGGCATTGGGAAGAGTTTGCCTCAGTGCCTGGTCTCTCCCAGGATTTACCCCGACTGTGGGGAGGGGGTGAATGGAAGGAACATGAAGTACTTTTCTGAGTGCGTCTGAAAAAGAGAGAAAGAGAAAGAGAAAGGGAGAGTGACAAAAAGAGAGTGGAGATAGAGAAAGTGGAGAGAGAGAAATGGGCAGTAAGAGTCAGGGAGGTGGAGTGAGAAAAGGACAGAGTGAGAGAGACAGGGAGAGAGAGAGAGAGTGAGAAGGACATATATGGAGGGAGAAGGACAGTGTGTGTACTTGGGGATGGTTTTCGAGTGGGATCTTGCTGTGCATTACAGCAGTCAGTGTCAAAAGGCGAGTTAGTCTCGGGCTGTAAGTCTGCATGGGAAGGGGGAGAGTGGGAGACAAGGAGAGAGTGGGACAGCCAGAGACGGGGGGAGGGTTTGATGG
>NW_025157522.1:0-1480 GCF_004010195.1 Chiloscyllium plagiosum
ACCTTAACCCTAACCCGAATCCTAACCCTAACCTTAACCCTAACCTGAATCCTAACCCTAACCTGAATCCTAACCCTAGCCCGAATCCTAAACCTAACCCTAACCCTAACCCGAATCCTAACTCGAACCCTAACCCTAACCCTAACCCTATCCTAGCACTAACGCTAACCCAACCCCTAACCCTGAACCGAATCCTAACCCTAACCTTAACCCTAACCTGAATCCTAACCCTAACCCGAATCCGAACCCTAACCCTAACCCTAACCCGAATCCGAACTCTAACCCTAACCCTAACCTTATCCCTATCCTAACCCTATCCCTAACCCAGCCCAAACCCTAACCCTTACCCGAATCCTAACCCTAACCCTAACGCTAACCCGATTCCTATCCCTAACCCGAATCATACCCGAATACTAACCCTAACCCTAAACCTATACCGAACCCTAATCCTAACCGTATCCCTAACCGTAAGCCGAGCCCTAACACTAACCCTAACCCTAACCCTATCTCTAACCCTAAACCTAACCCTAACCCTAAAACCCAAACCTCACCCTAACCCTATCTCTAACCCTAAACCTAACCCTAACACTAACCCTAACCATAGCCCGAATACTAACCCTAACCCTAACCCTAAACCTAACCCAAATCCTTACCCTAACCCAAATCCTAACACTAACCCTAACCCTTAACCGAATCCTAACCCTTAACTGAATCCTAACCCTAACCCAAATCCTAACACTAACCCTAACCCTAATCCTAACTGTATCCCTAACCGTAGGCCTAGCCCTAACACTAACCCTAACCCTAACCCTAACCCGAATCCTAACCCGAAAAATAATCTTAACCCTAACCCTAACCCTAAACCTTACCCCAATCCTGACCACAGCCCTAATACTAACCCTAACCCTAACCCGAATCCCAACCCTAACACAAATCCTAACCCTAAATCTAACCCTGACCTGAATCCTAACCCTAAGCCGAGTCCTAACCCAAACCCTAAACATAACGCAAATCCTAACCCTAACCCTAACCCTAACCCTAACCCGAATTCTAACCCTAACCCAAGTCATAATCCTAACTGTAACCCTGACCCGAATCCTAACCTCAACCCAAATCCTAACCCTAACACTAATCTTAACGCGAATCCTAACCCTAAACCTTACCCTAACCCGATTCCTAACCCTAACCCGAATCTAACCCAAACCCGAACCCTAACACTAACCCGAATCCTAACCCTAACCCTAAACCTAAACCTAACACTAACACAAATCCTAAGCATAACCCTAACCCTAACCCGAATCCTAACGCTAACCTGAATCCTAACACTAACCCTACCCCTAACCCAAATCCTAACCCTAACCCGAATCCGAACCTAACCCTAACCCTAACCCTAACCCGAATCCTAACTCTAACCCTAACACTAACCCTATCCCTATCATAACCCTAACCCTAACCCAAACCCTAACCCTAACCCGAATCC
>NW_025157523.1:0-1480 GCF_004010195.1 Chiloscyllium plagiosum
CTCGATCCAGTGTTTACCAGAGTGTGAGGTGCCAATAAAAACAGCTGGAGCGGATTGTGAAGTTAGCAACCAGAGTGTGACTCGAACTCGTGAATGTGGAGCACAGTGGTATAAACACCCACCACCATAAACGCTCAGCATGATTTGTAGTGGTGTGACATGTGACCTCATCAGGTTACATGTGGTGAAAGTCATGGATGAGAAATTTCCAGAGCGGAATCGAATCCACACCATTGAGTTTCTGCTTGCACAAGAATTATAATAACAGCAAATTCCAATAAACAGCCTTGCTCGACAGAATGAATAGTTGTCACTGATACATTCTGAGTCAGAACTGTGTCAGAATGAAACAGAGAACAAGAATTTTCCGTCCTATTCACACCTACATTTGACTCATAATTTCTTCAGTCACTTTCCCTCTCACTCACACACTCTCTGATGTGCACTGTCTCTCTCTCTCACTCACACACTCTTACTAATATAATTCTCTATCTATCGCGCACACACCCTCTGTTATGTACACTGTCTGTCTCGCTCTTTTTCTCTCTCTCTCTATCGCGCACACACCCTCTGTCATGTACACTGCCTGTCTCGCTCTTTTTCTCTCTCTCTCTCACTCACACACACTCACATAATCTGTCTGATATGCACTGTCTATCTGTCTCTGTCACTCACATACTGTCACTGATGTACACTGTGCCTCTCCCTCTCTGTCACTAACTCACACACTCTGTCTAATATACGCTGTCTCTCTTTCTCTCACTCACACACTCTCTCTGGTGTACACTGTCTCTAACTTGCTCACTCACACACTCTCTCTGATATGCTCTGTCTATCTTTCTCTCACGCTTACTCACACATTTTCTCCGATTTCCACTGTCTCTCTCTCTCACTCTCCCTTTCACTTACGCACACTTCTGATGTGTCTGTTTCTCTCTCTCTCGCTCACTCACACACTCTCTGTTATGTACACTCTCTCTCTCATTCTCTTGCTCTCTCACACTCTTTCTGATGTACACTGTCTCACTCTCTCACTCACACACTGTCTGATGTACACTCTCTCTCTTGCTCACTCTCACACACTCTCTCTGATGTGCATTCTCTCTCTCTCTCAATTGCTCACACACTCTCTGTGATGTACACTGTTTGTCTCTCTCTTTCTCTCTCTCTAACTCACACACATTCACAAAATCTGTCTGATATGCTCTGTCTGTCTGTGTCTGTCACTCACACACTCTCTTTGATGGACACTGTCATTCTCTCTCTCTCTATCTCTTCAATGTCACACTCACAAAGTCTGTCTGATATGCACTGTCTATCTGTCTCTGTCACACACACTCTCACTGATGTACACTGTGTCTCTCCCTCTCTGACACTAACTCACACGCTTTCCCTGATATGTACTGTCTCTCTTTCTTTCACTCACACACTCTCTCTGATGTACGCTGTCTCTGTCTCTCTCTCGCTCACACACACACAC
>NW_025157524.1:0-1480 GCF_004010195.1 Chiloscyllium plagiosum
AAATTGTCATGCAATGTATCAGTTGAAGGTTAGCTCAAATAGTCAATTAATGCGTCAGTATTCATTTTATGAAAACTCTATTGTCCTCTTATCTTTGAATTTCAGCTTAATTCTGCAAATCAGCAGGACAGGTTCACAGGCCATTTCATAGCATTCTTTTACATTGAGAAACCATTTTGTGGTACATAAAAATCTACATATAATTGTTGTCTAAATTCAAATGTTAGATCCTCAGTAGTTCCTTGCAATGATTCTCCAATTTCGTGGAGCGCTGTCAGAATTCTGAAATTGAGCCGTGGACAAGTTGTGCTGAAGGGTCTGTTTCCGTGCTGTACATCTCTAAGGCTGTAATTAGTGCTCCGCTTCCCTGCACCAATTCTCCCATTTACCAATCCTGCACTAATTCGGGAATTTCACCAACTCACCCATTGAGGTTATCCTGCCTCAGTCCTCCCACTTAGAATTTAAAGGCACCTGCATGAATTCTCCAATTATTGTTGCCCTGCATCAATTCCTCCCATTTAATTGTTCCCTGATACACATCTTCCACGTACGGGTGCCCTGCTGAATTGTTTTCATTTCGTGATGCACTAAACTGACTCTCCAATTTACCAATGCTTGCGACATTTCTTCTTTTTATTGTTTCCCTGGCCCCTATTCCCTAATTTAGACATGCTCTGCTCCATTCTTATATATGGACACACACCAGTTTTCCAATGTAATGGCGCTGTGCACCGAATCTCCCATTTATTGATTCCCACCAAATCTCCCATTTACTCATATCCCTGTATTAATTCTTCTACTTACTGATGCCCGAGCCCGATTCTACCATTTAAGGGTGCGCTACTCTAATTCTCCCATTTCCTGGTGCCATGCACCCATTCTCTAATTTAGCTTCACTGTGCACCAGGTCTGCCATTCAGTATTTCCCTGCAACAATTCTCCCAGTTAATAGTCCGTTGTCACAATTCTCAAGTCTTGGCATCAAATCTCCAAATTACCGATCCTATACATATCTTCCCTTTAGTGGAGGGCTGCGCCAACTCCCCCATTTCGTGGTGCACTGTATTAAATCTGGACCACTAATCCTTTGCAACATTTGTCATATTTCCTGATTCACTGCCCATGTTCTCCCATTTGCTCCAATTCTCGAAGTTATCAGCACACTGCACCAGGTCCCTCATTTACTGATACCCCACACCAATTCTCCAATTCAGTGTTGCTGAGCACCATTTCCCCCAATTCCTGATGTCCTGAACAAGTTCTCCACTCAATGCTGTCTTACACCAATCCTCATACTGACTGATGCCTTCCCCCAATTTAGGGGTGCCCTACTCTAAATCTCCCAAAAGGTATTGTCCTGCCCCAATTCTCCCATTTAGTGCAACACAGCATCACTCACCCATTTAGTGCTGAACTGCAGTAATTCACCCATTATCTGATGCCGTGTTGCAAATTCTCACATTTCGATAATCCCTTT
>NW_025157525.1:0-1480 GCF_004010195.1 Chiloscyllium plagiosum
GATAGTTTTTGAGGGGAAATAATTAGCAGATTATATCGATCAGTTTCTCGAAAATTATCCAAAATGCGACTGTAACATCATTTCAGAGCAGGGAGGAATGAGAATCTGGGCTGATTGAAAGAAGACATACAAACAGTCAAATTCCAATACAAACCGGCACACACTTGAGGAGCTGATGGTGCTATAATAATTTTTCATAGAAATGTACTAACCGAGAAGGAAGAACCTTGGTCTCGATTCTCCATTCGCAGTGATTGGTTCGACAAACACCAGGATGATGAGGAGCAAAATCAGTGATTTCATCTTTCTCTAGAGAGTCTTTCAGAGTCATGGAGAGGTGACTAGAACACCGAGGCTCTTTAGAACAGATGAGTGACTACACTGTAATTAATAATCACTTTTCAAAATTGAAGATTGGATCCACGATGTGCTCATTATAAAGACATTTCACTAATACCAAATGTAGCTGGAGTCAAAGATTAAGATATTCTGTCAATCAGTTACTTCTCAATGAACAGAGAAACCTAACTGTTTACAAATTGACGTGGTGAAGGTTCACAGTAAACTTTCACACTGGATATGTACGTATTGTTTATATTAGTTAAGGGGAATATTTGGCCGATCATTCCTCTGCTGTCTCTTTCAGTTCTCCCACAAAGAAATAACAGTGACATTTTGTGCCAAATGGCTGAAGTTCCTCTGTATTTTAATGCATTAATCGCTTCACACCTGTGAACGTTATTGCTCAATGCGACATAGCAGCACTGCATGCTGATGCATTAGTGAAAGATGTCATGTTACATTGAACACCAACAATATGAAGTGGATCAAGCCACAATTCTGCCTGATATCTGACTCATTCCTGTACGAAGTTCAGCTACGAGCGTGATATTATTAAAGAACAGAGTGGGAGCTCACGTTTCGTCCTTGCTCCCTGTTACTGCTGTTCTTGGTGATTGAACTGTCCCTTTAACTGTTCCAACGGAGGGCCAAATTCAATCAGCCTGAGGTCAGTATAAACCACAATGTGTTCTGCCCGTTAATAATGAGCTTCTGTTCTCCAGGAGGTCACTGTGTCTGTGAGGGGAAGAATAAGCCAGGTGCTGCCTTTTCTCTTTGGGTGCCCGGCCCTGGCGTTGGTACAGTCTTTAATTGTTGCTGGAGTTGTGCCCTTGCTTGATTTTACGGAACATGAATTTATCTCAGCGTGCACTACTGGTAGGAACTTCCTGGAAAAGAGAATCACTTTTTATCCACTCACGTCTAATGTGACTTGGGCCAAGCAAACTGGGAGAATTGTCCACCCTTCTTCGGCTTCCCCAAATTTGATAGTCCCAAGGGGTGCACTTTGTACTTGTGTGATTCCATTCTACCTTGGGCAGACCACACTGGGAGCAGTGTGCACTCCTCGGGTCCCAATCTACATTAGACAGACCGAACTTGGAGTCTTGTGTAATCGTCACGCACCAATCTATATTGA
>NW_025157526.1:0-1480 GCF_004010195.1 Chiloscyllium plagiosum
AGTCCGAAGAATCGAAGCTCCTTGTCCATCGAGTTTAGTCGTGCAAATCCTTCGACGGCTTTTATCGTTGCTTTCCATTGGATCAACATTCCAAGACCCATCCTTTGGCCGATGAAAGACACCTGTCTTTTTGTGATTTCAGTTTTGTTTAAGTTTATTACATGTTTTCTTCGACATAGTAGTTCACACAGCTCTGCCTGTAATACCATGTGTTGTTTCCAGGGCTTAGTAATGATCACTACATCGTCCAAACAGAGTGTACAGTCGATTAACCCCGCCACACCTGTGTTCCTGTGATTTTGAAATATGGCGGGTGCGTCCTTCATTCCAAAGGGCAATACTTTAAAGTGACATAGCCCATTTGGGGTAACAAACACGGATTTTCATTGCGCCGTCTCCACAAAGGATACCTGCCTTTAACCACATAGTAATTCAACCTTGGTGATGTAACTGGCTTATGAAATGTATTGATACAGTCCTCGGAATTGGATATGAGTCCGATTTTATAATGGCGTTGATCTTCCGATAGTACACGCAAAATCGTTGAGCACCATCCAGTTTGGGAATTAAGATGATCAGTGAACTCCACGCGCTCTGGCTCGGTTCGATGAAATCCTTGTCAAGCATGGACTCCACCTCTTTCTGGACCTGTCTGGATTTTAAAGGATTAAGCCTATAAGGGTGTTCAAGGTTTGGGAGAAGATTTGTAGCTCGGGTGCTCGTGCACTGAAGGTTGCTGCACAGGTGGATAGAATAGTCAAGAAGTCATGTAATATGCTTGCCTTCATCGGACGGGGTATTAATAAAATAGCTAGCAGGTCTTGATAAAAGTGGACAAGATTTCGTTCGGCCGGATTTAGAATACTGTGTAATGTTGTGGTCGCCACATTACCAAAAAGATGTTGATGCTTTCGAGAGGGTGCAGACAAGATTTACAAGGATGTTGTCTGGTACGGAAGATGCTGACAATGAAGACACCTTGAGAAGGTGAGAATTGTTTTCATTCGATTATAGGAGATTTAGGGAGGAACCTGATTGAGGTCCACAAAATCATGAAGGGTATATAGAGATAAACGTTTCCCCATGGTGAAGGTTTCAATAACGAGAGGTCACGCATTCCAGCTGAGAGGTGAAATGTTTAAAGGGGATACACGCAGTCGGTGCTTTACACCGAGGTTGGGAGGTGACTGGAAAGCGTCGCCAGCAGAGGTAGTAGAGGCACGCATTGTAGATTCATTTAATATGCATCTAGCCAGACGCATGAGTAGATGGGGAGCAGAGGGATACAGATGGTTAGGAATTGGGCGACTGTTTTAGACAATGGATTATGATCAGCTCAGGCTTTTATGGTGGAAGGGGCTGTTCGTGGGCTATACATTTTCTTTGTTCTTTCTTCTTTGATCTTAGATTCGACTCGATGTGTCAAATGGCCTAGTTCTGCTCCACCTTCGTACGCTGTATATTTTACGGTAATGGAAAT
>NW_025157527.1:0-1480 GCF_004010195.1 Chiloscyllium plagiosum
AGGAATGTCGTGAGCTACTCATTGCAAAGATGCATAGTTTGTTGAAATGTTCAAATTCAACATTTGCATTCCCTGGCCCATGAGTCTTTTATTTTGTTTTTCATCGGTAGAAATGGTAAAATCGTCATCTTGAACAGACTCAATGACAGATCTCCATTGTGTCTCTGGCATCAAATTCCAAAGTGTAAACCACTCTGAATTCTTCCACCGCAGTCTGCTGTTTGGGAAGAGTTCATGTTATGGGAAATGCACTTCCCCGTGTGTCAACTGCTGCTCCCAGCATGCGCTCTGGCACTACATTCATTTTCTTTCTGACACTTGCTCACTGTATTGTTGTGATCATACAATGACTTGGTGTTGCACGGACCAGGAAAATGATATAGATCAAGGTTTTTGCATTGTTGAATTCAATTGTCATTTTGAAATTGTCTGTCCTGTACACAAAGGGCGTGTCAAAAATATCTAAGTAGAAGAAAGATGTTCAGAATAATGACATTGAGCACTATGCACTCTCCTCCAGTTTGGAAAACAATTCCTCACACACAAAAATTGCATCTCCTGCTGTCACCAGCTCTCCACTCCATTGACTTCAAATGTTCACAGAATTCAACAGATCTTGCTGCATAGCCATTTTTTCATTTTTGCTCTGATCACTGTGAGCAGAGTGTCACAGTCTGAGTGCGCTTGTCCCACACCCAGAGGTCAGACGATACTCTTGGAACCATACTGTGCTATTTATTATTTCACCAATACCAAGGAGAAATATCTGTGTTGTGCATAATTTACACAATTCACTTATTCATAAGATCAGAGCGAGCGACACTCATCTGATGAGGTGGCCGAGAGATTAAGGCGGTGGATTGCTAATATATTGTGCTCTGCACGCATGGGTTCGAATCCCACTCTCGTCGCTTTTACCGGTAATTCTCAATGTTGCGATTTTTGGATGATCACAGCTGTCTTATTGAAATTGGAACTCCAATAGTATGTTTATATGCATCGACGCTATTATAAAGTCTCAAAGAATAATTTGAGCCTGTTGCCTAAACTGCAATGAAATGTAGATTGAATTGGAATAATTAAAAGGAACGCCATTTTCTTTTCCAAGTCAAGTTGCCATGAACTTTTATTGTCTGAAAGTGATCCATGAAAACCAAATAACGAGAGATGCGAAGCGCATGTTTATGCATGGGATTCTTAAGAAGTGTTTTGTCAGATGAAATCTGTAGCAGGTTGGGTAGAAGTGATTCACCTTGGTGAAATGAGCACAGAGACACACCACAAAACAATGGAGATATTTCAAAAGGGGGAGGGGCAGGGGCTGGGTGTAGGAGTACCGATAACTGCTGTAAATGCACAGTAGAGAATTACCGATGTGGGTGCCGTGCATGGACACGGACAGATTTACAGATTGGTCTCATCCTTTCCCCTTGCTCTCGCCATTGGAGAAGGCTGGACATAAGACACACATAAACACAAG
>NW_025157528.1:0-1480 GCF_004010195.1 Chiloscyllium plagiosum
AGAAATAGTGTTTAACGGAACATTAACATGCTTTTCTGCTCATAAATAGAGAAATACATCTGTAACTACAGATCAGTCATTGCAATATTTGTAAAACATTGACAGAACATCTTTCGTCCATGACCCGATGGCAAAATGTGCCTAAGGCAACGTAGGTTATAACAAACAAATGGCAAGGATATGTTAACAGAGAATTGTACGTGACAAACATAATTCAGATTGTTATTCCAGAATCAGAGAGGGCAGGTGTGGGTCATGTTGTTGATGGTATCCATGTTAACGAACTGTGATGAAGTGTCATTTGATGGACTTCAATTACATTGTGGTTATGACATTGGGGAAAGACAGAAGACGGAGAGGATTGGGTGACATGGTTATTTAGACTGGGTGGAGGAACAGTGATGTTCTCCAGTCACCAGTATTGGAACGTTACGCTTTATAACTCATATGAAGAACAGATTCCAGGATACATTTACAATGAGGAACTGGCAGAGACAATATTAATGAAATGCATTCATGCAATATACAATCCAGAAACAAAATTATTTAATGCACATACCAATTTCTGCAAAGTACAAACAGATAAGGTTGTTAATATGCACTCCTGATACTATGCTATATAAATGTGGATTACAAAACTCGGTAAGTGGTGTTCAAACTTTATCAATAAATATTTCACCCACAGCTGAGGTGCTGATTTCCCCACTGTCAGTGATCCCCCTCACTGTGATTCTCTGGCCTCTCAAACTGTGTGGTCTCTCACACAGTTTCGGGGAGGTGGGGGGGTGTCATCATTTCCAGCTGCTCTTGGCACAGTTTATTTAAAAACTCTGCTTTCTGCATGGAACCAATCTATTGGCCAAATGGATTCTGTTTATCTGTCAGTAAATTTTGTGATATTATTGGAAATAAATACTCTGCGATGGCAGCCAGTATCAGCACAGTGCTCACATGGTATGGCGTCCAGAGGAATTTCTAAACAAAACTTCTAATTACTGTCTGTGCATATTTATATACCCTAATGCGGTCTCCTGATCTATCGAACTTCACCATCATCTAACACCTTTTCCACTCAGCCAGTCACTCCTGTTTCTATTAACTCTCAGTTTATCTCCTTTCACTTTCTTTCTCTCTGTTTATTTCTCTCATACATCATCTATCTCCACACAATTTCTCTTTCTCCGTTTGTGCAGTTGGAGAGCTTGTGCCTCCTCGATAGGCTGAATGGCCTCCATCTGTGCTCTAATAATTGGGGGTTCTCTAACCCACAATAAATAATTTACGTGCCTGGACAGACACGCTGGTCCAGTGACACGTACAGTGCACAGTCAGCCATTCTCACTTCCTGGTCTTTTCTGTTGTGCAGCTGCCTTGAAGTGTCTGTTCAAACGAAACGGATTAAATGAAATTCAAGCAGTCGATAGGACGTTCATGACTGTGTATTTCAATTAGGATCTAATGAAGGATGAGATTACAGAAT
>NW_025157529.1:0-1480 GCF_004010195.1 Chiloscyllium plagiosum
TCTGGTATACTACTGGTGTCTTCAACTGTGAAGGCTGATGTAAAGTCACTATTCAGATCCTCTGCCATTTCCTTGTTCCCCATTAGTACTTCTCCAGCCTCATTTTCCAGCAGTCCAACATCCAGTCTTGCCTTCCTCTTAGCTTTTATATTTCGACAAAAAAAACAGTCTTGCAATTTTCTTTTATATTACTGGCTGGCAAACATTCATATTTCATCTTCTAACCCCTTATTATATTTTTAGTTATAAACTTACAGAATCCTTGGGTATTAAAATACAGCACAGAGTAAAAAAGCAAGGAAGCAATGCTACACCTCTACAGATCACTGATCAGACCAGATTTGGAAGATTGTGTTCAGTTATGAACACCTTATTTAAAGAGCCATATTAAAACCCTGGAGAGAGATCAAAGGAGTTTTATCGAAATGATACCAGGAATTAGTGATTTTAGATACAAGGAAAGTTTAGAGAGATTGGGCTTATTCCCCTCTGAGCAGAGAAGATTAAGAGGTGATCTTATAGAGTTGTTCACTGTTTTGAACAATTTTTGACAGGGTTAAGGAAGATATTTTGTTTCCATGAGTTGGTATGTCTGTGACTAGAGGCAACAATTTCAAGATGGTCAACAAGACAGCTTGGAGTGAGATGAGTGAGTTGTTAGGGTTTGGAACATGCTGCCTGACAGGATGGTGGAGGTGGATTCTGTTGGAGGTTTCAACGTGCATATTGCAAATGGATGAAGTTAGAGAGCAAGAGATCGGACTGGAGAGTGGGACTAGCTGGATAGCTCTTTCTAGAGCCAGGACAGACATGATGGGTTGAATAGCCTCCTTCTGTACTGTAAATTCTATTATTCGATTTCATCCTGTCAGCTCTTTGCTTTCCTCAGGTCCTGTGCAATGTCACTCCTGCATTTTCTATCCTCCTCTCAGCTTTCTGCAGGTTTGAACTCCAGATAACCAACATCACCTTCCCTGTTTGGTCTGCCCTACTCTGGCTGCCTTTTGACATCCCAGGCTGAGAGTCTAGATTTGGGAGTCCCCACCCTTACTCCTTGCGGGAACAGATTCTGAACGATCTCTGTCTCCTCTTTTGAGGGATCCTACTGCCCTGACACTGATTTCCCATCATGCCGCTGGTTCCAGTCCACTTTTACCAAAGCACCGCACAGTTTAGTAAAATATTTCACTCCCAAATGAAAACCTTTACACTTGCTCCATTGTTCTCCATTTCCATCCGTACTCTCAATCTCACTGAGTTCTGATCCCTGTCACTGAAATGCTCCCCCATTGATCGCCCTTCCAGCTGCCCATATTCATTTCCTAAATTATGGTCCAAAACTGTCCCTTCTCTTTCACCATCACCTTCTCGGGGCAAGTAGGGATGGGCAATAAATGCTGGCCCTGCCAGTGACACTCACATCCCAAGAAGCAATTTAAACAATGCTTGTTCTTTCGTCGGGTTTGTTAGGTATTGGCTA
>NW_025157530.1:0-587 GCF_004010195.1 Chiloscyllium plagiosum
TGTGACACTCCCTCAGCACTGACCTTCTGACAGAGTGGCACTCCCTCAGCACTGTCTCTCTGACAGCGTGGCACTCTCTCAGCACTGACCCTCCGACAGTGCAGCATTCCCTCAGCACTGACCCTCCGACAGCGCGGCATTCCCTCAGCACTGACCCTCCGTCAGTGTGACACTCCCTCAGCACTGACCCTCTAACAGAGTGGCACTCCCTCAGCACTGTCTCTCTGACAGCGTGGCACTCTCTCAGCACTGAGCCTCCGACAGTGCAGCACTCCCTCAACACTGACCCTCTGACAGTGCGGCACTCCTTGAGCACTGACCCACTGACAGTGCAGCACTCCCTCAGCACTGACCGTCTGACAGTGCGGCACTCCCTGAGCACTGACCCTCTGACAGTGCGGCGCTCCCTCAGCACTGACCCTCTGACAGTGCAGCACTCCCTCAGCACTGACCCTCTGACAGTGCCGCACACTCTCAGCACTGACCCTTCGACAGTGCGGCACTCCCTCAGCACCGAGCCTCCAACAGAGCAGCACTCCCTCAGCACTGACCCTCTGACAGTGCTGCACTCCTTCAGCACTGACCCT
>NW_025157530.1:600-1480 GCF_004010195.1 Chiloscyllium plagiosum
TGACCCTCTGACAGTGCGGCACTCCCTCAGCACTGACCCTCTGAGAGTGTGGCACTCCCTGAACACTGACCCTCTGACAGTGCGGCACTCCCTCAGCACTGACCTTCTGACAGTGCGGCGCTCCCTCAGCACTGACCCTCTGAAAGTGCGGCGCTCCCCTCAGCACTGACCCTCTGACAGTGCGACGCTCCCTCAGCACTGACCCTCTGACAGTGTTGCACTCCTTCAGCACTGATCCTCCGACAGTGTTGCACTCCTTCAGCACTGACCCTCCGACAGTGCAGCACTCCCTCAGCACTGACCTTCACTCCCTCTGCACTGACCCTCTGACAGTGCGACGCTCCCTCAGCACTGACCCTCTGACAGTGCGAAGCTCCCTCAGCACTGACCCTCTGACAGTGCGACGCTCCCTCAGCACTGACCCTCTGACAGTGCGGCGCTCCCTCAGCACTGACCCTCCGTCAGTTCGGCACTCCCTCTGCACTGACCCTCTGACAGTGCGACACTCCCTGACCACTGACCCTCTGACAGTGCGGCGCTCCCTCAGCACTGACCCTCTGACAGTGCGGCACTCCCTGAGCACTGACCCTCTGACAGTGCGGCACTCCCTCAGCACTGACCCTCTGAGAGTGTGGCACTCCCTGAGCACTGACCCTCTGACAGTGCGGCACTCCCTCAGCACTGACCTTCTGACAGTGCGGCACTCCCTCAGCACTGACCCTCTGAAAGTGCGGCACTCCCTCAGCACTGACCCTCAGTGCGGCACTCCCTGAGCACTGACCCTCTGACAGTGCGGCACTCCCTGAGCACTGACCCTCTGACAGTGCGGCGCTCCCTAAGCACTGACCCACTGACAGTGCGGCACTCCCTCAGCACTGAC
>NW_025157531.1:0-1480 GCF_004010195.1 Chiloscyllium plagiosum
GATATTTCAACACCACTTATCCGCATTCTCCCCATAGCCCTTAATTCCTTGTGACATCAAGAATTTATCAATCTCGGCCTTGGAGACATTTAGCGTCCCGCTCCTCCACTGCATTCTGCGGCAATGAATTCAAGAAGCCCACCACTCTCTGGCTGAAGAAATGTCTGCGCATATCTGTTCTTAATTTACCCCCTCTAATTCTAATGCTGTGTCCACGGGTCCTAGTCTCCTCAGCTAACGGAAACAATTTCCTAGCGTCCACTCTTTCCAAGCCATGTATTATCTTGTAAGTTTCTATTAGATTTCCCCTTAATCTTCTAAACTCCTCTGAATACAATCCCAGGATCCTCAGCTGTTCCTCGTATGTTAGACCTATCATTCCAGGGATCATCCGTGTGAATTGCCGCTGGACACGCTCCAGTGCCAGTATGTCCTTCCTGAGGTGTGGGGACCAAACCTGGACACAGCACTCCAAATAGGGCCTAACCAGAGCTTTATAAAGTCTCAGTAGCACAACGGTGCTTTTATATTCCAACCCTCTTGAGATAATTGACAACATTGCATTCGCTTTCTTAATCACAGACTCAACCTGCATGTTTACCTTTAGAGAATCCTCGACTAGCACTCCCAGATCCCTTTGTACTTTGGCTTTATGAATTTTCTCACCGTTTATAAAGTAGTCCATGCTTGTATTCTTTTCACCAAATTTCAAGACCTCGCATTTGCTCACATTGAATTCCATCAGCCATTTCCTGGACCACTCTCCCAAACTGTCTAGATCTTTCTGCAGCCTCCCCACTTCCTCAGTACTACCTGCCTGTCCACCTAACTTCGTATCATCGGCAAACGTCGTTAGATTGCCCCCAGTCCCTTCAACCAGATCATTAATATATAACGTGAACAGCTGCGGCCCGAACAATGAACCCTGCGGGACACCACTTGTCACCAGCTGCCATTCCAAAAAAGAACCGTTTATCCCAAATCTCTGCTTTCTGTCAGACGGCCAATCCTCAATCCATACCAGTAGCTCACCTCGAACACCATGGGCCCTCACCTTGCTCAGCGGCCTCCTGTGTGGCACCTTATCAAAGGCCTTTTGGAAGTCTAGATAGACCACATTCACTGGGTTTCCCTGGTCTAACCTACTTGTCACCTCTTCAAAGAATTCCAACAGGTTTGTCAGGCACGACAACCCCTTAATAAATCCATGCTGACTTGTCCTAATCCGACCCTGCTCTTCCAATAATTTAGTAACCTCATCCTTAATGATGGATTCTAGAATTTTACCAACACCGAGGTTAGGCTAATTGGCCTATAATTTTCCATCTTTTGTCTTGATCCTTTCTTAAACAAGCGGGTTACAACAGCAATCTTCCAATCATCCGGGACGTTCCCTGACTCCATTGACTTTTGAAAGATCTCAACCAATGCCTCTGCTTTTTCCTCACCACCTCCCTCAGAACTCGAGGATGTAGCCCAT
>NW_025157532.1:0-1480 GCF_004010195.1 Chiloscyllium plagiosum
AAAGGGTTTATAGGTGTGAGAATTTGGAGTCACCATAAACCTGAATGATTGCAGCTTTCCACTCTTGGTATTTCTTTTGTAGAATCAGATTTAATCTAACCTCAGTAACTACTCTTCTGCAAATGAAAACAAGTCTCTGTATGAAAACAGAGGAGAGATCAAAAGCAACAAAAATGCCTTGACTCAAACATTAATGATCAGCTCTCAAAAGCAGGTACATTTCCAGTGGCAGAAGGCGAGAAGGAGGAAAGAGATTCAGAGAGGTAAACTAATAAATTTGCCTGGGGGTGGGAGAAGACCAGGAGTTCCCTTCCATCAGCTCCAGGGAAGAATAAAGACTGTTGGTTCTGAACATCACCTGAGACCTCCACCAAAGGACACACAATCCATGGGGTCGTGGGAGTGTGCAGGCTCCACAAGTCCATCCTACAAAATCGCTCCTGCATGCAGAAACAGTTCACACCTGCTCCATGGCTCATATATGTCCTTCCTTTGCATAATTAATTTTTGCACCATATCAATATTGCTGTTTCTCGATTAACTCTCAGAAAGTTGTTACGAAAGGCCCACTGCCTATAATTGGTGAACGTGGTCAGAAACCTTTCGAAAAACTAACACTGTTAACTTTACAAAACATTGCAATGGACTGTACTGAGATGTATGTTCTGGAACATCGTATTTGTGGTTGCTGACAGCAGTCTACAACCTACTCCATGCAGGAGTGATGATGCATTTAATGTGGAACACACCTCTGCAATCAGTCTTGAGACAGGACAGCCCAGGCCTCGCTCATCGTAGCCAGTGAGTTGAAGCAGGCCTACCTCAAGAACATACTCCCAAATATCATCACAACATCTGCTGTTCCACTGGAGTGCTGAACATCCTTGCTCATGGTGGGACAACCATCAAAGATGCCTAACGTCCCATCCTGTCTGCATTTAGAAGAATCAGATCAAAACTCTTCCTTGATTACAAGGAGAAATCGAGGAGTGAGGACCCAGCAGAAAGAGTAGTGCAGTGTTGGTCTGAGGCAATGGAATGCTTTCTGGGGGACTGCTTAGAATCGTTGGACTGATCTATATTAAAGAACTCAGCAGCCAACCTACACAAGCATGCCACCACTGTTACTGTTACCTTCATTAGTGAGCGTGTAGAAGATTGTGAGCCAAAGACATTAATCTGAATGTGCTTCAACTGAAACTTTGGTGGAATGAAGAGATGCACGCCCAACTGAAGTCCAGGTCCGAAACATTCAAGTCGGGCAACTCTAATGTATGCGTTACAACCAGGGTATGACACCCATAAGGCCAGAGGTGCCAAGATGCAAAACCAAACTAAACTTTGCACCTCGACCAGCCACATGGACACCAACCATTTGTAACAAGGCTAACAAACCATAATGGGCTCTGAAACAATTTGAATATACTTGTGCACAACAGACTTCTGCACTGAATGTGTCAAATACTTTCTGTGCTTGCTT
>NW_025157533.1:0-1480 GCF_004010195.1 Chiloscyllium plagiosum
TTCACACTAAAATACATTTTACACTCAGATACATTTCACACTCAGAGACACAGTTCACACTAAAATACAGTTCACACTCAGATACAGTTTATACTCAGATACAGTTCACACTCAGAGACACAGTTCACACTAAAATACAGTTCACAATCAGATGCAGTTCATACTCAGATACGGTTCACATTAAAATACAGTTTACACTCAGACACAGTTCACGCTCAGATACAGTTCACACTCAGAGACACAGTTAACACTAAAATACAGTTCACACTCAGAGACACAGTACACACTGAGATACAGTTCACACTCAGATACAGTTCACACTCAGATACAGTACACACTTAAAGACACAGTTCACTCTAAAATATAGTTCACACTCAGATACAGTTTGCACTCAAATACAGTTTGTACTCAGATACGGTTGACACTAAAATACAGTTCACACACAGAGACACAGTTGTCACTCAGATACAGTTCACACTCAGATACAGTTCACACTAAAATACAGTTCAGACTCAGACACAGTTCACACTCAGAGACACATTTCACACTCAGATACAGTTTACACTCAGATACAGTTCACACTCAGAGACACAGTTCACACTAAAGTATAGTTCACACTCAGATACAGTTTACACTCAGATACAGTTCACACTCAGAGACACAGTTCACACTAAAATACAGGTCACACTCAGATGCAGTTCATACTCAGATACGGTTCACACTAAAATACAGTTTACACTCAGACACAGTTCACGCTCAGATACAGTTCACACTCAGACACAGTTGACACTAAAATACAGTTCACATTCAGAGACACACTAAACACTGAGATACGGTTCACACTCAAATACAGTTCACACTCAGATACAGGAAACACTGAAAGACACAGTTCACTCTAAAATACTGGTCACACTCAGATACAGTTTGCACTCAGATACAGTTCGCACTCAGATACGGTTGACACTAAAATACAGTTCACATTCAGATACAGTTCTCACTCAGATACAGTTCACACTAAACTACAGTTGACACTCAGATACAGTTCACACTCAGACACAGTTAACACTAAAATACAGTTCACACTCAGATACAGTACACACCCTAAAATACAGTTCACACTCAGATACAGTTTGCACTCAGATACACTTCACACTCAGAGACATAGTTCACACTACAATACAGTTCACCCTCAGTTACGGTGCACACTACAATACAGTTCACACTCAGATACAGTTCACACTCAGATGCAGTTCACACTAAAATACAGTTCAGACTCAGACACACAGTTCACACTAAAATACAGTTCACACTCAGATACAGTTCATAATCAGATACAGTTCATACTCAGAGACACAGTTCACACTAAAATACAGTTCACACTCAGATACAGTTAACACTCAGATACAGTTCACACTCAGAGATACAGTTCAGACTAAAATACAGTTTACACTCAGATGCCGTTCACACTCAGATACGGTTC
>NW_025157534.1:0-1480 GCF_004010195.1 Chiloscyllium plagiosum
GTCAGGGTGATAGTGACGCAGTGAGTGTGAGGGATCAGGGAGATAGTGACGTAGTAAGTGTGAGGGGATCAGGCTGATAGTGACACGGTAAGTGTGAGGGAGTCAGAATGATAGTGACGCAGGAAGTGTGAAGGTATCAGGGTGGTAGTGACACAGTAAGGGTGATGGGATCAGCATGATAGTGACGCAGTAAGTGTGAGGGGGTCAGGGTGATACTGACGCAGTAATTGTGAGGCGATCAGGGTGATAGTGACGCAGTAAGTGTGAGAGGATCAGGGAGATAGTGACGCAGTAAGTGTGAGGGGGTCAGGGTGATACTGACGCAGTAATTGTGAGGCGATCAGGGTGATAGTGACGCAGTAAGTGTGAGAGGATCAGGGAGATAGTGACGCAGTAAGTGTGATGGGATCAGGATGATAGTGACGCATAAGTTTGAGGTTGTCAGTGTGATAGTGACGCAGTAAGTGTGAGGGGTTCAGGGTGATAGTGACGCAATAAGTGTGATGGGGTCAGAGTGATAATGACGCAGTAAGTGTGATCAGATCAGGGAGATAGTGACGCAGTAAGTGTGATGGGATCAGGGTGATAGTGACACAGTAAGTGTGATGGGATATGGGAGATAGTGATGCAGTAAGTGTGAGGGGATAAGGTAGATAGTGACACAGTAAGTGTGATGGGATCAGGATGATAGTGACGCAGCAAGTGTAAGGAGATCAGGGTGTAGTGACGCAGTAAGTGTGTTTGGGTCAGGGAGATAGTGACGCAGTAAGTGTGAGGGGGTCAGAGTGATAGTGACACAGTAAGTGTAAAGGGGTCAGCGAGATAGTTATAGTGATGAGTAAGTGTGAGGGCGTCAGGGTTATAGTGATGCAGGAAGTGTGAGGGGTCAGGGAGATAGTGACGCAGTAAGTGTGAAGGTATCAGTGTGACAGTGACACAGGAAGTGTGATGGGGTCAGGGAGATAGTGACGCAGTAATTTTGAAGGGATCAGGGTGATAATGATGCAGTACATTTGAGGGTGTCAGTATGATAGTGACGCAGTAAGTGTCAGGGGTACAGGGTGAAAGTGACACAGTAAGTGTGAGGGTATCAGGGCGATAGTGATGCAGTAAGTGAGTTGGGAACAGGGTGATAGTGATGCAGTAAGTGAGTTGGGAACAGGGTGATAGTGATGCAGTAAGTGTGAGGGTATCAGGGAGATAGTGACGCAGTAAGTGTGAGGGGGTCAGGGAGCTAGTGACGCAGTAAATGTGAGGGGGTCAGAGTGATAGTGACACAGAAAGTGTGATGGGGTCAGGGAGATAGTGAATCATTAAGTGGAATCAGGTCAGGGTGATAGTGACGCGGTGAGTGTGAGGGGATCAGGGTGATAGTGCCTCAGTAAGTGTGATGGGGTCAGGGAGATAGTGACGCAGTAAGTGAGTTGGGAACAGGGTGATAGTGATACAGTAAGTGTGAGGGGATAAGTTTGATAGTGAC
>NW_025157535.1:0-1480 GCF_004010195.1 Chiloscyllium plagiosum
GTGGACTTATCTGAATGTTCCTCTCCCTGCTCTCATAAAGAAACGTTGGACCTTCCATTCATAATATGCTTCAGTAATTAATTTATACAAATTGACAAACATCTTAATACAGTGTTATTTGCTATAAAGCAATAATTTTTACACTTGTTCCCCTCAGTCCAAAACCAAAAGTGAGCTTATTCTTTAAGACTTGTGAATTAATGAGTCACGTTTGGCTGGGAGATAGGGCGGAATGGGGGCAGTGGCTGTGGAGACTGCATGGGGAGTACAATGATATTCCCCAGTCATCATCACTCTTAACGTCAGATAGAATTAAATATAGTTCACAACAAGGATATTTTATAATTTATATTTTATGTACACACCATTTAATCATTGGGAATACAGATTGAGTAGGGTCACCGCACCTGAAACATAAACGTTGATTTCTCTTCACAGATACTGCCAGACCTGCTGAGCTTTCCCTCCAAAGTCTGTTTTTGTTTTAGATTGATCATATTGTTCATATCTTGCAGGATGCTTACAATTAAAAACAGATACTCATAACAAAATGTGCAGGGCTATGGGGACAATACAGGAGAATAATAGTAGAGATATCGCTCATTCCAAACTGGAAGACACAATGGGCTGAGTTTTCACCAACTTTGCTGTAATAATTCTATGTTATGCATTGAAAGCTTTCGGAGAGTGGGGAGACAAGCTTGTTCAATGAAGGACACAGAGTGTTCCATCATCAAAAATCTATCCCGATTATTTCATGGAATTCAGCTGCCTCTAAAATGCATTTTAAAAAAATAGATTTCCAGAGATTTACAAGATGTTCAGAATTTTGTTTCACTTTCTATCTTAAAGAAGAGACAGATTTCGGCAGTAATTCAGGTGTCACAGACACACCAACTGTAATAGAAACAAGAAAGGACCACATTGTCCAAATTCTTCTGTTTTTCAGGGCTCCAAATATCGATGATGTATTGTATTGTGAGAACTTGTGATGAAAATGTTGAAACAAAACAAAAGTTGCTGTAAATTCTCAGCAGGTCTGGCAGCATCTGTGCACAGAAATCAGAGTTAACGTTGCATGTCCAGTGCCCCTTCCTCAGAACTGATGGTAATACGGAAAATGTTGGTTTATATGCAGAAGGGACTGGATGGTGAGATTGGATGAGAAACCATCACTGTTCAAGAAAATCGGGATCTGGATTCCATTCAAAATTAAGAAAAGATTTCTTATACTCTCTCTTCTATCGCTTGATTCTTGTTCAGGTTGTACATGTACTATATATTACTATATCTCCATCAAGTGCAGACGACATGGTTTTTTTTTTTCTCCCCTACTGTGGTGTTTCAACATTTTTGATTATTTTCTAGCATGTATTTGCTTCCAATTCCAGTATGTATTTGCTTCCAATTCAAGGTGGATATGAGAATATGGTTTGATCTTCTGCACTTTGCCCATAACATCGAATTTAATTGAATATTT
>NW_025157536.1:0-1480 GCF_004010195.1 Chiloscyllium plagiosum
CCTGTTAAACTGCGTGTCCCTGTCACACTGCCTGTCCCTGTTACACTGCGTGTCCCTGTTACACTGCGTTTCCCTGTCACACTGCCTGTCCCTGTTACACTGCGCTTCCCTGTCACACTGCGTGTCCCTGTTACACTGCGTATCCCTGTCACACTGCCTGTAACTGTTACACTGCGTGTCCCTGTCACACAGCATGTCCCTGTTACACTGCATGTCCCTGTTACACTGCGTATCCTTGTTACACTGCGTGTCCCTGTCACACTGCATGTCCCTGTTACACTTTATCCCTCTGTTACACAGCACATTTCTTTTGCACTGCATGTCCCTGTTACACCGCATGTCTGTGTCACACTGCATGTCCCCGTTACACAGCATGTCCCTCTCACACAGCATGTGCCCGTTACACTGCAGGTCTCTGTTAGACTGCATGTCTCTGTCACACTGCATGCCCCTGTTACACTGCATATCACTGTTACACTGCATGTCCCTGTTACACTGCGCGTCCCTGTTACACTGCTTGTCCCTGTTACTCTGCGTGTCCCTGTCACACTGCATGTCCCTGTTACACTGCGTGTCCCTGTCACACTGCATGTCCCTGTTACACTGCGTGTCCCTGTTACACTGCATGTCTCTGTTACACTGCATGTCCCTGTTACACTGCATGTCCCTGTTACACTGCGTGTCCCTCTCACGCTGCATGTCCCTCTCACACTGCATGTCCCTGTTACACTGCATGTCCCTGTCACACTGCGTGTCACTGTTACACTGCATGTCCCTGTCACACTGCGTGTCCCTGTTGCACTGCGTGTCCCTGTCACACTGTGTGTCTCTGTTACACTGCATGTCCCTGTTACACTGCATGTCCCTGTTACACTGCATGTCCCTGTTACACTGTGTGTCCCTATTGCACTGCGTGTCCCTGTTACACTGCGTGTCCCTGTTACACAGCATGTCCCTGTTACACTGCGTGTCCCTGTTACACTGCGTGTCCCTGTCACACTGCATGTCCCTGTTACACTGCGTGTCCCTGTCACACTGTATGTCCCTGTTACACTGCGTGGCTCTGTTACACTGCATGTCCCTGTTACACTGCGTGTCCCTGTCACACTTCATGTCCCTGTTACACTGCGTGTCCCTGTTACACTGCATGTCCCTGTTACACTGCGTGTCCCTGTTACACTGCATGTCCCTGTTACACTGCGTGTCCCTGTCACACTGCATGTCCCTGTTACACTGCATGTCTCTGTTACACTGCATGTCCCTGTTACACTGCATGTCCCTGTTGCACTGCGTGTCGCTGTTGCACTGCGTGTCCCTGTTACAATGCGTGTCCCTGTTACACTGCGTGTCCCTGTTACACTGCATGTCCCTGTTGCACTGCGTGTCCCTGTTACACTGCATGTCTCTGTTACACTGCATGTCCCTGTTACACTGCCTGTCCCTATTGCACTGCGTGTCCCTGTTGCACTGCGTGTCCCTG
>NW_025157537.1:0-1480 GCF_004010195.1 Chiloscyllium plagiosum
ATTACTATCTAAAAGGAGTCACATTTGTTAAAGTGGAAGTACAATGAGATCTAGGTATTCTTGTACATCAGCTGAAACTTTATTGCTGGAACAGCACAGCAGGTCAGGCAGCATCCAGGGAACAGAAGATTTGACGTTTCGGGCACATGCCCTTCTTGTACATCAGCCAATGAAAGCAAGCGTGCAGGTACAGCAGGCAGTGAAGAAAGCTCATGGCATTCTGGTGTTCATAACAAGAGGAATTGTATCGAAGCAAAGACGTCGTTCTGCAGTTGTATAGGGCCCTGGAGAGAGCGCGCCTGGTGTATTGTGTGCAGTTTTGGTCTCCAAATTTGAGGAAGTACATTCTGGCTATTGAGGGAGTGCAGGGTAGGTTCACGAAGTCAATTCCCGGAATGGTGAGGCTATCTGACGCTGAAAGATTGGAGCGACTGGGTTTGTATACGCTTGAGTTTAGAAGTATGAGAGGGGTCTGATTGAGGCGTATAAGATGATTAAAGGATTGGACACTTTGGAGGCAGGAAGCATGTTTCCGCTGACAAGAGAGTTCAGCACCAGAGGACATAGTTTAAAACAAGGGGTAGGTCATTCAGAACAGAGTTGAGGAGAAACGTCTTCACCCAGTGAGTAGTGGACACATGGAATGCTCTGTCCTGGAAGGAAGAGCTGAATAGAGCTCTTAAATATCGTGGAATCAAGGTTTATGGGTTAAGGCAGGAACAGGATACTGATTGTGGATGATCTGCCATGATCATAATGAATGGTGGTGCTGAATCAAAAGGTCGAATGGCCTAGTCCTGCACCTATTGTCCATTGGAACTTGTCAGTCCTACGTTATTCTGTGCCTTGCCCTTGCCTTTCCTGGCTGTCTAACTTCTCAACTGTACCAGCCTCAGACATACCTCTTTTCTCACGATCTCTTTGGGTTTTGCCCCCCTCCCTCACTGGTTAAATGCCTCACGAGTAGCGCTAGCAAATCTCCCTACCTGGACTTTAGACACCTTCCAATTCAGGTACAATGCATCCTTCTTATGCAGAACAATTCTACCCCAGAGATTCCAAGGGTCCAAAAATGTGAATCCTTCTCCCCTGCTCCAGATTCTTAGCCACACATTATTCTGCTCTATCATGCGATTCCTACTCTCACTCGGACGTGGCACCAGGATATTACTACCCACGAGGACCTACTTTTTATCCTCCACGCTAACTTGCTATATTCTCTCATCAGGACGACATCCTTTTCTCTTCTTCTGTCATAGGTACCAATGTACAATGATCTCCCACTGATCATTCTCCGATTTCAGAATATTCTGCACTCCATCCTTGACCCTGTCACCAGGAAGGTACTAACCCATTCTGATATCTCAATGTCAGCTGCAGAAATGACAGTCTGTGTCCCTGACTAGAGAGTCCCCAATCATCATTGATCATTTGGAACCTGATATACCTCTCATTACATTCGAGCCAGTCTCAGTACCAG
>NW_025157538.1:0-1480 GCF_004010195.1 Chiloscyllium plagiosum
ATATAATTCACACTGTCAAGCGCAGATTGAGCCAACTCTGACAATGTCGGACACACAGGTGTAGAACAGACTGACCCCGCTCTGTCAATGTAACCAACCCAGGCAAAAGCAGACTGACCGCATTCTGTCAATGTTACACACCCAGGGAAGAGCAGACAGACCCCGCTCTGTCAATGTCACGCACCCAGGGTAGAGCAGACTGACTCCACCCTGTCCAACATACTTACACACCAAGGGCAGACTAATGCCAATCTGTTGAAGTAACTCACCCAGCGAATAGCAGACTAATCCCACTCTGTCAAAGTAACTCCGCCAGTGAATAGCAGAGTGATCCCACTCTGTCAATGTAACTCACACAGGCAAGCGCAGCTTGACGCCACTGTATCAAACCAATTCACACAGGGAAGAGCAGAATGACCCCACTCTCTCAATGTACACAGCCAGTGAAGAGCAGACTGACCTCACTCTGTCAATGTAACACACCCAGGGAAGAGCAGACTGACCCCACTCTGTCAATGTTACCCAACCATAGAAGTACAGACTGACCACACTCTGTCAATATAACATACCCAGGGAACAGCAGGCTGACACCATTCTGTCAATGTAACACAACCAGGGAAGAGCAGACTGACCCCACTCTGTCATTGTAACACACCCAGGGAAGAGCAGAGTGACCTCACTCTGTCAATGTATTTCAACCAGAGAAGAACAGACTGACCTCACTCTGTCAATGTAACACACCCATGGAAGAGCAGACTGACCCCACTCTGTCAATATAACTCACACAGGGAAGTCCAGACTGACCCCACTCTGTCAATGTAACACAACCAGGGAAAGGCATACTGACCCCACTCTGTCAATGTAATGCACGGAGAGAAGAGCAGACTGACCCCACTCTGTCAATGCAACCCACCCTGGGAAGAGCAGACCGACCCCACTCTTTCAATGTCACCCAACCATAGAAGTTCAGACTGACCTCAGGCTGTCAATGTACCCCAGACAGGGAAGAGCAGACTGACCCCACTCCGTCAATGCAACCAACCCTGGGAAGAGCAGACTGACCCCACGCTGTCAATGTCACCCAACCATAGAAGTACAGACTGACCTCAGGCTGTCAATGTACCCCAGACAGGGAAGAGCAGACTGACCCCACTCCGTCAATGCAACCAACCCTGGGAAGAGCAGACTGACCCCACGCTGTCAATGTCACCCAACCATAGAAGTACAGACTGACCTCAGGCTGTCAATGTACCCCAGACAGGGAAGAGCAGACTGACCCCACTCCGTCAATGCAACCAACCCTGGGAAGAGCAGACTGACCCCACGCTGTCAATGTCACCCAACCATAGAAGTACAGACTGACCTCAGGCTGTCAATGTACCCCACACAGGGAAGAGCAGACTGACCACACACTGTCAATGTAACACTCACAGGAAATAGCAGTCTTATCCAACTCTGTCAATGTCACTCAACCAGGCAA
>NW_025157539.1:0-1480 GCF_004010195.1 Chiloscyllium plagiosum
ATGGGACGTGGGGCTGAGACCCCAACCTGATCAGCCGCAATCTTAGTGTCTGGTAGAGAAGGCTCAAAGTGTCCAATGACCCACTCCTTCCCTCAATTCCATGTTCCTGTGTTCCATTCAGCCCCTCATACCTGCTGGACAGGAACAGTTGGAGGCCACTTACTCCTATAAACTAGTGCACACAAACAGAGGAGACCATTCAGCTTCTCAAGACTTTCACACACACTGAGGTGATTTGGGAAATGTAATTGGAAAACCCAGGCTGGGTATGAAAGAGGCCCCTCATCTTTCTTCACAGAGCTTCCCCTCTCTGCAACTTGTGCACCATTTGTTGGTCATGTTGTAGACCCAGATTCATTGTGAATATGGCCCCCATACCTCACCCAGAGATGGCTCATAAAATCCTCTGGTCTCCCTGACTGCATTATGCAATAACAGATCATTCATGAAAATAACACCCACTAACTGTCCAATAACAGAATGTGAGAACATCAGCAACAGGGTCAGTCATTCATCCCTCAAGCCTGCCTTGCCTTCACTAAGATCATGGCTGATCTGCTCCTGGCCTCAAATCCTCTTTCATACCCAATTCTTCATATCCCTCAACTCTCTGACAGGTCAATTTCCATCTACCCTCTCTTCAAATACTTTCAGTCATCTAGCTCTTGAAAACAGAAATCCTGACATTCAATACAACCTGTTTGAAGAAAACACTTGCTGCTCCTATATCATGATCGATTGATATGAACAAAAGAGGTTGGCTCAAGGGTTCAGGTAAAAATGACTGGCCCTGATATCAAGGCAGTGGTTAACTTCTGTTGACTTCAAGGAGCTTAAAAAAACTGGACTTAATGAGAATCAGAGTAAACTCTCCAGTGTTTGGAGTCAAACATGGCACAAAGGAAGATGTTCATCATCTCAGTCCTGGGTCACCTCTGTGAGAGATCCTCAGGGTAGCTTCCTCTTCACAAACATCTTCAGCTGCTTCATCAATGTCTCCCCGTCCCCGCGCTCCCCACCATAAGATCAGAAGTGGGGATGGTCACTGAAGATTCCACAATGTTCAGAACATTTTGTCCCCCGTCAGCTCCTGAACTGGTCTGTGTCCATGAGCAGCAAGACCCAGACTCCATTGAGGCATGTGCTGTTAAAGTGTCTGTAACATCCATGTAACAGCACTGCCTGACACTGCACATTGCCACAGTAAAACAAGAGTTCATTCAGCTCCTCACGCTAGTTTCACAGGAATATGAGGAAGTCATTCAGCCCATTGACTCTATTGCAGAAGAACAGGGACAGCCCATTCAGTGCCTCCAGCCTATTACTCAGGATAAGAAGGAGTCTAGTGTGATGGACCACACCAGAGCGCCTGGAAAATATTTGAAGGCGGTAACCTAAACTACAATGTTTTCATATTTTAAAGGAAATGTAAAATGTCTGTCCCGGATGCAATGTGACTGGTCAAACTACTCTGTATGAA
>NW_025157540.1:0-1480 GCF_004010195.1 Chiloscyllium plagiosum
GTCCCTCCACTCACAGGGACAGGGACAGCACTGGGTTAGATACAGAGTAAAGCTCCCTCTACACTGTCCCTCCACTCCCAGGGACAGGGACAGCACGCTCTACACTGTCCCTCCACTCCCAGGGACAGGGACAGCACGGGGTTAGATATAGAGCCACAGGCCGAGTGTCTCGTCTGCTGCTCAGATGCAGAGCTCAGGAATTGAGCGTTTTTTTTCTCTCTCTCGTTTCTTTAACCTCTGCAGATGTGAAACCACAAGCCGCTCTCTCTGTAACTGGGACAGGAAGGTGTTTCGGAAGCTGCAGAATCTGCAGGTTTATGTGATGCCACTGATCTCGAGCAGCCGCCGCAGAGAGCTGGGAGGGGGGTGTTTCTCCACCTGGGCCCTCCCGTTTTCAGCACCCCCTCCAGCTCCACCGAAGCGCCCCTTCCCGACCTGATAGGCCTCAGATAGAGCCTGGGGCCTCTATTCCCTGCTCCCCGGGCTCTCTCAGTCCCCCCCACGGGGTTTAAAAGTGTCAAAACTAGACTAGGCCCGAGATGAAGCCTGCGGCCTCCATTTCCCGGCTCCCCGAGTCTCCACAGCTCCCCCCCCCCCCTCAAAAGTGACAAAATTGGACTAGGCCCCAGATGGAGCCTGCGGCCTCCATTTATGAGTTCCCTAGACTCCCATAGTACCCTGCTGGGGGTGGAAGTGACTAAATCAGTATTAGGCCCCAGATGGAGACTGCGGCCTCTATTTCCCATCTACCCAGACTCCCATAATCCCCATGCTGGGGGCAGAAGTGACAAAATTGCTACTAGGCCCTGTCTCCTTGGGCCACCACAATCCCCCGCTTGGGGCCGGACGTGCCAAAATTAGCACGAGGCTGGAGCTGGAGCCTGGGGTCTCAATTTCCCAGCTTGGTCGCCCCCAGCAGTCCCCCTGCCGCCTGTGAAAGCGGACAACCCCAGACTAGGCCTGGGATGGATCCTGGGGCCTTAGCGTCTGTGCTCTGTGGGGCCTGTCCCAGCTCCCCGGGTCTCCTCAGAAACTCCCCCGCCCACCTTCCCCCACCCCCCCCCCCGCAACTGATTCTCTTGACTCATGTGCGTGTCACAGAGTTAGCCACTCGGTACAAAATTGGCCGGGGTGGGGCCTAAATTTACCAAATCCCCCTGCTCCGTGTGGAAATGCATCACTAGGCCCAAGATGGAGCCTCAACTTTGAGGGGAGAGAATCGCGGGGCGAGAGGAGACCTTCCCAGCAGACATAGGAGTCGGTCTCCTCCACCAACAATTCCTCCCCAGCCCCCCACCCCCCCAAACCCTCCTCAACTGAGGAGTCGTGCCTTTTCAAACTTCCAACATCTTCAAACCTCAAGGGCTGTTCGGGCAGGGAGAGGGATTAGACTCTCGGCCTGTCTGCGATTGTTCTCAGACTTTATTCGAGCACACCGGACTAGTAGGAGAGAGTGGAAAAGTGGTGGAGGAGGTGGGGG
>NW_025157541.1:0-1480 GCF_004010195.1 Chiloscyllium plagiosum
GGAATGGCAAAGGATGAGAGGAGACTTTATAGAGGTTTATAAGATGATCAGGAGAATAGATAGAGTAGACAGTCAGAAACTTTTTCCACGGGTACAACAGAGTATTACAAGGGGACATAAATTTAAGGTGAAGGGTGGAAGGTATAGGGGGGATGTCAGGCGTGGGTCTTTACCCAGAGAGTGGTGGGGGCATGGAATACGCTGCATGTGGGAGTGGCTGAGTCAGAATCTTTGGTGACCTTTAAGCGGCAATTGGATAGGTACATGGATAAGTGTTTAAGCTAGGACAAATGTTCGGCACAACATCGTGGGCCGAAGGGCCTGTTCTGTGCTGTATTGTTCTATGTTCTATGTTCTATTTACATTCTCCCCTCAATAAAGAGACTGAAACTGTACACATTATTCCAGATTGGTCTCACCCATGAGGCCGGTCTCATTGAGGAATAGCATTTTTACTTGTTTTTAGAGTGTACCTAATTGATTTCGCCCCAGCCCTATATGCCTTAGCCCTTTATCATGACCTGTGATCAGTCTCAATCACATTGATGTGACACCAGTCGTGGATATAGCTCAGACCCTCCCACAAACCACCCATCCATCCATTGACTCCATCTACACTTCTCATCTCTGTGAAACGGCAGCCAATATCAAAGAGCCCTCCCATCCCAGTTATCATCACTTCCAACTTCTTCAGTCACGCCGGGGATTTAAAGATGAAAAGTTCGTGCCAAAAAGGTGAAGGACAGCTTCTTTCCCGCTGTGAATAGACTGCTGATTGGACCTCTCATATGTATGTTAGTTCGCTCAATGAGCTGGAAGGTAGATTTTCAGATGTTTCATCACCAGGACTAGGCAAAATCACCGGTGAGAGTATTCACACTTTTCATTGCACTCAGGTACATCTGACAAGAATTCATCAAATTAACCCAAATCAGCATTCTGTCTAATCCAGGTAGAGTGCGTCAGGGACCTCCCCTTTACCCACAGCCCAATGTACTCCTTCCACTAATTCGAAGACACTGACTAAACCTTCTTTCCCTTTCACAAACCCCTGCTGGCTCTTCCTCACTATCTGGAGGGTTTCAGGTACACAGCTAGAACCACTTGAGTCATCAATTCCAACAGTGTCTCCATGACAGATGTCAGGCTAACTCTACAATACTTTCCCTTCTGGAATACAGGCAGGACATATGTTGCTTTGCAGTCTGATGGAACACTTCCAGAATCTGGGGAATCCTGGAAAATGCACACCAACAAATCTCCTGCTGTATTAGTGCTGCTGTGAGGACCTTGTTGTGAAGTCGATTAGGAACTAGGAGTGGCCCTCCCACAGCTCTCTCACTGTCATCAGTATCACTTCCCTCCTGACGATAATTTCACCAGGTTCCTGCATCCATTGCACCCCCTGATGTCCATCTCCCAGTGGAAGGTGTTTGGTTCCCCCACTGTGAAGATGGGAGGTGACTAGCTGCTGGGTTAT
>NW_025157542.1:0-1480 GCF_004010195.1 Chiloscyllium plagiosum
TTTCCAGCATCTGCACTCATTGTTTTTACCTCTGTGCCGTATTATCTAAGTTCATTTATTGCTGAGCGGTTCCACAAAGGGCCTGCAACATGCTGTTATGTTCTATGCTTTATTACTCAAACTTCCTTTATTGACCGAGTGGTTGCATAAAGGGCCTATACTGCACTGTCATATTCTATGTTATATTAGTTTAATTTCCTTTAGTAGCCGGGCTGTTCCATAAAAGGCCTGTACTGCACTGTAATGTTCTATGTTCTATGAGTCTAACTTCCTTTATTAGCCGAGCAGTTCCATAAAGGGTGTGTATTGAGCTGTAATGTTCTATGTTGTATTAGTCTAACGTCCTTTATTACCCGAGCTGTTGTATAAACGGCCTGTATTGTGCTGTCATGTTCTTTGTTGTATAAGTCTAACTTACTTTTTTGGCCGAGCACTTCCATACGGGGACTGTGCTGCACTACCATGTTCGAAGTTGTATTAGTCTAACTTCCTTTTTTATCTGAGTGGTTCCATAAAGGGCTTGTACTGCACTGTAATGTTTTCTGAGTGTAACTTTATTTAATAGACGAGTGGTTCCATAAACGACCTGCACTGCGTTGCGATATTCTATATTGTATTAGTCTAAATTCCTTCATTAGCTGAGCGGTTCCAGAAAGTGTCTGTACTGCGCTGTAATGCTCTGTATTGTATGAGTCTAACTTCCTTTATTAACAGAGCGGTTCCATAAATGGCCTGTACTTCGCTGTAGTGTTCTGTATTGTATTAGACTAATTTGCTTTATTGGCCGTGTGGGTCCATAATGGGCCTGTTCTGTGCTGTCTTGTTCTTTCTCATATTCGGCTAACTTCCTTTATTGGCGGAGCCGTTCCATAAACAGCCTGCACTGTTGTTCTTTGTTGTATTAGTCTCACTTGCTTTATTAGCCGAGCGGTTGCAGAAACGGCCTGTGCTGACCTGTGATGTTCTGTGTTGTATGAGTCTAAGTTCATTTATAGGCCAAGCAGTTCCATAAACGGCCTGTACTGTGCTGTCGTGTTCTAACTTCCTTTATTAGCTGACTGGTTCCAAAAAACGCATATACAGCACTATAATGTTCTATCTTTGTTCATCTAACTTCTTTTATTTGCCGATCGGTTCCATTAAGGGCCTGTACTGGGCTATAATGTTCTATGTTCTATGAGTCTAGCTTCCTTTATTAGCTGAGCGGTTCCTTTAAAAGGCCTGTACTGTGCTGTAATGTTCTATGTTGTATGAGTCTAGCTTCCTTTATTAGCTGAGTAGTTCTATAAAGGGCCTCTACTGTGCAGTAATGTTCTATGTTCTATGAGTGTAACTTTATTGATTAGCCGAGTGGTTCCATCAATGGCCTGAACTGCGCTGTGATACGCTGTGTTGCATTAGTCTAAATTCCTTTATGAGCCAAGCGGTTACATCAAGGGTCTGTACTGTGCTGTAATGCTGTATCTTGTATGAGTCTAAC
>NW_025157543.1:0-1480 GCF_004010195.1 Chiloscyllium plagiosum
AGAATTGGAAGTTTATGCATGGTGAACGGTGGGAAAATCTCCAGATCCGAATAAGCTGCATCTTAGGCTGATGTGGAAGATGAGGGAGAATATTACAGGCTCTGACATTTTCATTTTTTTGCCTCTAGCCACAGAGAAGTGTGATAGGACACAATAACATCGAATGTCGGCACAATTCAAATGAGTGCTAGAAATAAGGCATGGGATTAAAGACCACCAAGTCTCCCAACAGTGAGAAGGAAACAATTGTAGAAATTCCTGAGGGCTGTTGAGGCTAGATCATTAAATATGTTGAAGGCTGAGTCAGACTGATTTTTAAACTAGGGTTAGTTATGGGGGAAAAGGCATGAAAGTAGAATGGGGAATTAAAAGAATAAATATAACCAGATTGAACAGAAAAGCAGACTCAGTGAGCGGGTAGGCATAATGTTGCTCCTACGTCTTTTTTTTTTTTTGCAATAGCCCTGTATTCGAACATCAACCTCCCTCAATCGACGGATTCAAGGAATTTTTAAATGCAGTACTAATAGACAGAAAGGACCAGAGGACTGTGACAACGCAGATTGGCTGTTGGGGTGAAGATTTGCATCAGCACAATCACCTCTACCAGGAGGAAGACCTCAATAAGGCCTGCCCTGGAGAGCAGGTTATCATGGGTTTGGTGTCAAGGAGTGTGTAAGCCACAAACATGACATCACTATCGTGTCTCCCTACTTTGCTGACTAAAAGTAAATGTGGTGGAGTAGAGAAAATGCAGTTGATAGGAGAGTAATTAGCATTTCATTGGGCTGAGAGGCTTCAGATAGCAGCAGCTCAGCAAAACGTACAGGCAAGCTCAAATAAAGTTCTGTTAATTTAGTATTACAGCAGTCGAGATGGCAGTTAGTCCAGTTGCACGTTCCTCCTGTGGGACGTTGGAGCTCCGGGAGATTGCCACCGTCCCTGATGACTACTAGTGTGGAAAGAGCACCTGTCTATAGCTCCTGGGAGACCATATTTGGGAGTTGCAGCTGGATACACTCAGGATCATCGGAGATGCTATGAGCTTCATCGATAAGTGCCTTACTGTGGTGGTCATGCCCAAGACCCGCCCCTAGCCATGTTTCTGTAATGACTATCATGGCCCAGTCTCACATGAAGATGCACGCCCTGAGTTCATCAGCCTTACATGTCAGCCCTTTTGCGTTTAAATAAACACAATTTTATTCAGCAGCCAGTCTTTGCACCCTGTCGTGATCCAGGCAGAGAGTATGTTTGGAATGGGAAAGGGAGTAGGCAGAGAGTGCAGCAATCCCTTATGGCCATTCCTCTCGAAAACAAGTAAACCATTTTAGATACTGTTGGGGGGAAAGACCGCTCAATGGAATGCAGCAGTAGTCAGGTTGTTGGCAATACCACTGACTCTGGGTTTCAGCGGGAAAGGGTAAATATGAACAGGGTCTTAGGGATAGGAGAGTCGATTGTTGGAGGAGCGGATTGG
>NW_025157544.1:0-1480 GCF_004010195.1 Chiloscyllium plagiosum
GTGCAGCATTATCAGAGGGTCAGGGTGGAGGGAATGCAGCATTGTCAGAGGGTCAGGTTGGAGGGAGTGCAGCATTGTCAGAGGATCAGTGTAGAGAGGGTGCAGCATTATCAGAGGGTCAGGATCGAGGGAGTACAGCATTGTCAGGGGGTAAGTAAGCAGGGAGTGCAGCATTGTCAGGGGGTCCGTATGGAGGGAGTGCAGCGTTGTCAGAGGGTCAGTGTGGAGGGAGTGCAGCATTATCAGAGGGTCAGGATGGAGGGAGTACAGCATTGTCAGGGGGTCAGTATGGAGGAATTGCAGCGTTGTCAGAGGGTCAGTGTGGAGTGAGTGCAGCATTGTCAGAGGATCAGTGCGGAGGGAGTGCAGCATTGTCAGAGAGTCAGTGTGGAGGGAGTGCAGCATTGTCAGAGGGTCAGGATGGAGAGAGTGCAGCATTTTCAGAGGATAGTGTGGATGGAGGGCAGTATTGTTAGAGGATCCGTGCGGAGGGAGTGCAGCATTGTCAGAGGTTCAGTGTGGAGGGAGTGCAGCATTGTCTGAGGATCAGTGAAGAGGAAGTGCAGCATTGTCTGATAATCAGTGAAGAGGAAGTGCAGCAATGTCAGAGGATCAGTGTGGAGGGAGTGCAGCATTGTCAGAGGGATAGGATGGAGGGAGTGCAGCATTGTCAGAGGATCAGTGTGGAGGGAGTGCAGCATTGTCAGTGGATCAGTGTGGAGGGATGCAACATTGTCAGAGGGTCAGTATGGAGGGAGTGCAGCATTGACAGAGGGACAGTGTGGAGGGAGTGCAGCTTTGTCAGAGGGTCAGGATGGAGGGAGTGCAGCATTGTCAGAGTGTCAGTATGGAGGGAGTGCAGCATTATCAGAGGGTCAGTCTGGAGGGAGTGCAGCATTGTCAGAGGATCAGTGTGGAGGGAGTGCACCGTTGTCAGAGATTCAGTGTGGTGGTAGTGCAGTATTGTCAGAGGATCATTGAGGAGGGAGTGCAACATTGTCAGGGGGACGGTGTGGACGGAGTGCAGCATTGTCAGAGGGTCAGGATGGAGGGAGTGCAGCATTATCAGAGGGTCAGGGTGGAGTGAGTGCAGCATTGTCAGAGGATCAGTGTGGAGGGAGTGCAGCATTGTCAGAGGATCAGTGTAGAAGGAGTGCAGCATTATCAGAGGGGCAGGATTGAGGTTGTGCAGCATTATCAGAGGGTCAGTGTGGAGTGAGTGCATCATTGTCAGAGGATCAGTGTCAAGGGAGTGCAGCATTGTCAGAGGATCAGTGTGGAGGGAGTGCAGCATTGTCGGAAGATCAATGCTGAGGGAATGCAGCATTATCAGAGAGTCAGTGTGGAGGGAGTGCAGCATTGTCAGAGGGTCAGAATGGATGGAGTGCAGCATTGTCAGAGGATCAGTGTGGAGGGAGTGCAGCATTGTCAGAGGATCAGTGGGGACGGCGGGCAGCATTGTCAGAGGATCATTGCAGAG
>NW_025157545.1:0-1480 GCF_004010195.1 Chiloscyllium plagiosum
TAAGACACCCTCCAAGGCCAAGCAGAGACCAGCACTGGAGAGCAGGGTAGTCAGGGACCAGGTATCAATTACTGCTGAAGGCCTAAACACTACTTCACTGTCGTGTCTCCTTTCTTCCCTGACAAAAAATAAATGTGGTGGGGTAGAGAGACATGCCGTTGGTAGCAGAGTAAGCAGGAAGGCTTTCACACGAGAGGCTTCGGACAGCTCCAGCTCAGCAAATTGTACAGGGAAACTGAAATACAGTCGTTTTAACTTTATTGTTACAGCCGTTGAGGTGGCAGTTAGGGCAGTCGCACGCTCCTCTTGTGGGATGTGGCAGCTCACGGAGATTTCCACTGGCCCTGATGGCTACACGTGTGGGCACTGCACCCAGCTTCAGCTCCTGGGAGACCGTGTTACGGCGCTGAAGCTGGGCATCACGGTGGCTCAGTGGTTAGCACTGTAGCCTCACAGCAGCAGGGACCAGGGTTCAAATCCTGCCTCGGGCAACTGTCTGTGTGGAGTTTGTACATATTCACCGTGTCTGCATGGGTTTCCTCTGGGTGCTGCGGTCCGCCCACAGTCCAAAGATGTGCAGGTTAGGTGAATTGGTCATGCTAAATTACCTGCAGTGTTGCGTGTAAGGGAGTGGGTCTGGGTAGGCTGCTCTTCCGTGGGTTGGTTCGGACTTGTTGGGCCAAAGGGCCTGTTTATGCACTGAAAGTAATCTAATCTAGGATGCATTCAGGGTCATCCGAGATAATGACTGTAATATTCCAGTCCAACGTTCATCGCCCTGAGTTTACCTGTCAGTCCTGTTGTATTAAAATAAACACAACTTAATCCAACAGGCGTTCCTTGCTTCCTGTCATGTTCCAGGCAGAGAGTAGATGGGCGACCACCAGGAATAGCAAAGGGAGTGCAGGAATCCCCTGTGGCCATTCCGCTCGAAAACATTTTGGATTATTGGGGGCGATGACCGTTCAGGGGAAAGCAGCAGGAGCCAGGTTGGTGGTACTACCACTGGCTCTGGGGCACAGCGGGAAAGGGTAAAGTTAAACAGGTCGTTAAAGATAGGAGGGTCGATTGTTAGTGGGACAGATCAGAGATTCTGTGGTCACAAACGGGAATCCAGGATGGTGCGTTATTTCCCAGGTGCTATGGTCCAGTATGTCTCCAAGTGGCTGCAAACATTCTCAAGGGGGAAGGGGAGCAGCCGGAAATCATTATGCACGTTGGCACAAATGATACCCGGAGAAATAGGGATGAGGTCCTGCAGCGTGATTACAGAACGCTAGGAGAAACACATTTAAAAAAAAAAATCGTTGACAGTGGTAATCTCCTGAGAGGGAGATTACCGTCCGAGACATGCACTGGAGGGACGCTAATATCTTGTCGGCCAGTTTTGCTTGGGTTACAAGGGAGGGTTTAAACTAGATTGGCAGGTGGTGGTATCCTCAAGATCAGGGAGGAAAGTGGAAGGAGATACAGTAATCAG
>NW_025157546.1:0-217 GCF_004010195.1 Chiloscyllium plagiosum
TGAGTGGTTGTGAGGTATGTGGTTGTGAGTTGAGTGGTTGTGAGGTAAGTGGTTGTGAGGTGAGTGGTTGTGAAGTGAGTGGTTGTGAGGTATGTTGTTGTGAGGTGAGTGGTTGTGAGATGAGGGGTTGTGTATTGAGTGGTTGTGAAGTGAGTGGATGTGAGGTGAGTGGTTGTGAGGTGAGTGGTTGTGAAGTGAGTGGTTGTGAGGTGAGTGT
>NW_025157546.1:291-1480 GCF_004010195.1 Chiloscyllium plagiosum
GAGGTGAGTGGTTGTGAGGTGAAGGTGAGTGGTTGTGAGGTGAATTGTTGTGAAGTGAGTGGTTGTGAGGAGAGTGGTTGTGAGATAAGCGGTTGTGAGGTGAGTGTGAGTGTTTGTGAGGTGAGTGGTTGTGAGGTGAGTGTGAGTGGTTGTGAGGTGAATTCTTGTGAATTGAGTGGTTGTGAGGTGAGTGGTTGTGAAGTGAGTGGTTGTGAAGTGAGGGGTTGTGAGGTGAGTGGTTGTGAAGTGAGTGGTTGTGAGGTGAGTGGTTGTGAGGTGTTTTTTTGTGAAGTGAGTGGTTGTGAGGTGAGGGGTTGTGAGGTGAGTGGTTGTGAAGTGAGTGGTTGTGAGGTGAGGGGCTGTGAGGTGAGTGGTTGTGAGGTGAGTTGTTGTGAGGTGTGCGGTTGTGAAGTGAGGAGTTATGAGGTGACTGGTTGTGAGGTGAGTGGTTGTGAAGTGAGTGGTTGTGAGGTGAGGGGTTCTGAGGTGAGTGGTTATGAGGTGAGTGGTTGAGAGGTGAGTGTGAGTGGTTGTGAGGTGAATTGTTGTGAATTGAGTGGCTGTGAGGTGAGTGGTTGTGAAATGAGTGGTTGTGAATTGAGTGGTTGTGAGGTGAGTGGTTGTGAAGTGAGTGGTTGTGAGGTGAGGGGTTGTGAAGTGAGTAGTTGTGAGGTGAGTGGTTGTGAGGTGAGTGGTTGTGAGGTGAGTGGTTGTGAGAGGTGCGCTTGTGATGTGAGTGGTTGTGAGGTGACTGGTTGTGAGGTGAGGGGTTGTGAAGTGAGTAGTTGTGAGGTGAGTGGTTGTGAGGTGAGTGGTTGTGAGGTGAGTGGTTGTGAGGTGAGGAGTTGTGAGGTGTGCGCTTGTGATGTGAGTGGTTGTGAGGTGACTGGTTGTGAGGTGAGTGGTTGTGAAGTGAGTGGTTGAGAGGTGAGGGGTTGTGAGGTGAGTGGTTGTGAAGTGAGTTGTTGTGAGGTGAGTGGTTGTGAGGTGAGTGGTTGAGAGGTGAGTGGTTGTGAGGTGAGTGGTTGAGAGGTATGTGGTTGTGAGGTAAGTGGTTGTGAGGTGAGTGGTTGTGAAGTGAGGGGTTGTGAGGTGAGGGGTTGTGAGGTGAGTGGTTGTGAGGTGAGGGGTTGTGAGGTGAGTGGTTGTGAAGTGAGTTGTTGTGAGGTAAGTGGTTGTGAGGTGAGTG
>NW_025157547.1:0-1480 GCF_004010195.1 Chiloscyllium plagiosum
TATTTGACAGGCCACGTGCAGACACAAGGAGCGCATTTAACAGTGATAGAGACTCTGGGCTGCCTGGATGGGGAGGAAAAAGTGACACACTCACGATTGTTTAGCGTTCATCGGAAAGAAATTGCATAATACCGGCAACTGAAGTAGAAGAAGAGCTGGTGGTGTTGAAAGGTGCAGCAGCTGGTTCGAGGTGGACTACTACAAATTGTTAATGTGCTGAGCTGTTTATTTTAGCTTTGCATTAAATCGAAACTGGTTAGCTCAGTCCGCTGGCTAACTGGTTTATGGTATAGAGTGAGAATAACAACGTGGGATTAATTGTCGCACTCTCTCAGGTTGCCACAAGGATCATCATCTCCACCGCTCACTTGATCTGTAATACAATTGTGATTCTAGTGAGTAGGAATGGACCTGTCAATGTCAAGCATCATTATCTTTGCCATCTATTGCCTTGAACATTTGTTCACAATGACCAGGAACGGGACTGAGTCCTTTAATACTCACTGATCTCCTCCCGAAAAATCAAGCGACAAGACTCTTCCTTATTCCTGTTGGAACCCTCTGTTCCACACAGCAGCAAAACTAGATTTGAAAAAGGTATCAAGCTAAAATATCACCTCTGTTTCTTGATCTACAGATGGATAATCACCTGGGGATAATGCACAGTTTTATGGTTAATAATTGATATCTTTCCCAAAGACAGAACAATCCCACAAATCAGAAACTGGAGTTTTAGAATAGATGCTGCTTTATTCGACATTATTCTTCAACTACGCTTCAGTGTGATGCTCCAATAATCCCTGATCAACGTCAGTAAAAACAGCTTTAGATAAGGATTGAAATTACAACTGCGGCATTTTAACACACTGTTCAGTGCCATGCGCTGATCAGTTGCTCCACTGGAGCCGACCGGCAGCAAGCCTACAAAGTGCCCTACTCGTACCTCTGGGACCTTCTACCCGCATGTTCTACTTTTGCTGCAGTTCTGGAATTAATGCTAAGGCAGAGGAGGAGGAACTGATATAGACCTGTGACTTTTCAGGCATCATGTTCAGGAAGTGGGAGACAGAAAAATGTTGTGCAATTTCGACTTGATTGAAAACTGGATTTCCTTAGGTCACTGTGTTGTTTATAGACAATGTTATATTATCGCTGTCACAGGGCTTCTCATTCGGTCGGCTTCAATTTGGCACAGAATTCGATTCAACGGCACTTCACTAACTTCCTTCTTCAAGGTTCTGCAGACAACATGAAACATACTGCTCTCATCATCAATCTTCATCATGGCTGCATACAAGGACATGTTGCACAGTTTTCATGAATACTGAAGATAGAATAATGTTATGCAAGAGTAAATTGAATTTCAGTTTAAATTGTAAAGTGATAAGAATCCAGAGAAAGATACTGAATTTCGCAAATTCATGTTTATTACCATAGCCAGAACTCTAGCCAGGCAAAGGGGAAATCTGTTCCTGAATCC
>NW_025157548.1:0-1480 GCF_004010195.1 Chiloscyllium plagiosum
TCTCTCTCTCTCTCCTTCTGGCAGGAGGTAGTGACCGATCTCAAGGCTGGCATCTACAAGTCACTGGTGGCCAACATCTCCAAGACCTTCCTGGCTTTCAGTGACTTCCCGGTTCCCTCAGACTTTCCCAACTACATGCCCCATTCCAAACTCCTGGAATACCTCCGCCTCTACGCGGACCACTTTCACCTGTTGGGATACATCTGCTTCCAGGTCAGTGACACCCACTCCCCTCCCCATCTCCACCCGTGACCCCCTTCTCCCTCTCCCATCCCCGTCTCCCTCCGTCCCCCTTCCCCGATCCGGACCCTGTCCCTCTCCGAGACACTCGATCCCGGTGTCCCTCCGTCCCATTCCCAACCCTGTAACAGCGTCTGGGTTTGCGGTCATGATTTACTGCAGAGAACAGGGAGCCCGTTGTTGCGGATTGAATTGTGTCATCCCCCCTTGCTCTCTTGCGCTCCCCTGTTCTCTGTTGACCTCCCTCCACTGTACCCTCTCCCCACCTTGTTTTCCTTCACCCTCATCCCCCAAATGTCTGACGCCACCCTCCCCTCCCGGGCATGCAATGCCATCGTCAGTGTTTGAGCTGATGTTTGACTGCAGAGAACAGGGAGCCCGTTGTCGGGTTATGAATAATGTTCCACGTCCACTCTTTCTCGATCCCCCTCCCTTCTCTGCCCACTCTCCACTTTCCCCTCCAAACAACCCCATGCCCAACAACCCCCTCCCCCACACTCAGCTTGGCCCCCAATACCAGCGCACAGGTTCGAGCTGATGTTTTACTGCAGAGAACAGTGAGACCATCGTCAGGGATTCACTGGCGTTTCCCTCCTGCTCGCTCTCGTTCTCCATCTCCCTCCCCTCTGATTGCTTCGCCCTCCCCTTCATACATCCAAAAGTGTCTCCCTTCCCTCCGCAAGCACCCCTCGAGACCTCGCGTAAGGGGACCGAGCCCTCACAGCTCTGGGATCGTGACTCCATTCCCTGCATGCCATGGGCCCTCTCCTTCCTCACTCCAGCATATCTCTCTCTCTCTCTCTCTCTCTCTCTAGTGTCTCCCTCCCCTCCGCAAGCACCCCTCGAGACCCCACCACCTCGCGTAAGGGGATCGAGCCCTCACAGCTCCGGGGATCGTGACTCCATTCCCTGCATGCCATGGGCCCTCTCCTTCCTCACTCCAGCATATCTCTCTCTCTCTCTCTCTCTCTCTCTAGCACTCACTCTCTCTCCCTTTCTCCCCTCCCCTCCCCTCCCCTCCCCCCACACAGATGGATGTCCAGTCGGTGACCAGGAATAACGGGCAATGGGAGGTGATGGTGAGGGACAGCAAGGGGGGTGTGAGCATGGAGACCTATGATGCGGTGATGGTGTGTACAGGGCACCACTCGGTCCCCTACATCCCTCCCCCGGGGCACCTTCCCTGGTGAGTCTATACTCCCCACCCCGGGGTAGTGGGGAAGTGAGAGAGAGAGGGGGG
>NW_025157549.1:0-1480 GCF_004010195.1 Chiloscyllium plagiosum
ATCTCGCAATTTTTCCTTTTGTCATGAGTTCCATTAATATCTGGACAAAGTTCTTTCAAGTTAAAATTGCAGAGATTTCGTGTGTGTGTGTGTGTGTCAGTGGTTTTAGAAAGGGAAATATTGATTTTATATTTGCAATACCCAAACAGTTTGCCATTCATCTTTCCATCATATTCTGAGTAACATTGCTCTGGATCATAAATGTGTTGTTTTAGCAGATGAAAGAAACTAGCCTGACTTGTTCCTAAAACTGACCCTGACCCAGTCTGAGACCGATATCATCTGCCATATCACCAAGCTGGTTATATTTAATATCTGTTGTGAGCAGTGGAGGAGTGGGACTAGAAAAGGAAACAGTGACCCCAAAAGCCTGGGAACTATAGACGGGTGAGCCTGATGTCAGTGCTGGGTAAGTTGTTGGAGGGGATTCTGTGGGATAGCATTTACATACATTTGGGAAGGCAAGGGCTGATCGGGGTAGACTTTGGTAGACATTGTCTATGTGGACTTCAGCACGGTGTTCATTTAAAGAACAAAGAGCAAAGAAAATTTACAGCCCAGGAACAGGCCCTTCGCCCTCCAAGCCTGAGCCGATCCAAATGTACTGTCTAAATCTGTCGGTCAATTCCTGAGCATCTGTATCCCTCTGCTCACTACTTACTCAGGCGTCTGTCCACGCGCATCTTAAATAAATCTACCTGACTGCCTCTACCACCTCTGCTAGCAACGCATTACAAACGCCCACCACCCTCTGTGTGAATTACTTACCGCGTGTATCCCCCTTAAACATTCCATCTCTCACTTAAAAAGCACGACCTCTCGTTATTGAATCCTTCACTCTGGGAAAAAGCTTGTCTCTGTCCATACCCTCCATGATTTTGAAAACGTCAATCAGGTCCCCCCTCAATCTCCTTTTTTCTAGTGAAAATAAACCTAACCTACTCAGCCTCACTTCATAGCTAGTATTTCATTCTGATTGGTAGACAGATTAGTAAGTTTCAGTCACGTGGGATACAGAAGAAGCTCGTCACAAATGGCTTGAAGAAAGAGGGATAGTTTTCAGACTGGAGGCTTGTGAGCAGCAGTGTGCTGCAAGAATCAGGACTGAGTTCACTGCATTTCATCATTTATGTAAAGGATTTAGATGTGAATATTGGGGCCATAGTTAGTAATGTTACAGATTATATCAGAAAGGTGGTGTAGTAGATTATCTCAGAGTACAACGAGACCACAATGAGATGGTATAAAGGGGTAAGGAGTGACAGATGAAGTTTGATTGAGATAAATATGAGGTTTTGCATTTTGGGAAGGCAAATCGGGGCAGAGGTTATACACTTACTGGTAAGGTCCTGGGAAATGTTGTGGAAAAAAGGGACCTTGGGTTGCAGTTACATTGTTCCTTGAAAGTGGAGACGCAGGTAGACAGAGTGATGCTGGACACATTTGCCACATTTGCCTTAATCAGTCAGAGCATTGAGTA
>NW_025157550.1:0-1480 GCF_004010195.1 Chiloscyllium plagiosum
ACCTGCCCTAACCCTGACACCTCTCCCTATCTATATAACCTGCCTTCACCCTGTCACCTCTCCCTATTGATATAACCTGTCCTAACCCTGATTCCTCTTTTGATCTATATAACCTGTCCTAACCCTGACACTTCTTCCTATCTATGTAACCGATCCTAAACCTGACACCTCTTCCTATCTATAGAATCTGTCCTAACCCTGACACCTCTCCCTATCTATATAAACTGTCCTAACCCTGACACCCCTCCCTATCTATATAACCTGCCTTCACCCTGTCACCTCTCCCTATCTTTATAACCTGTCCTAACCCTGACTCCTCTTTCGATCTATATAACCTGTCCTAACCCTGACATCTCTCACTATCTATATAACCTGTCCTAACCCTGACTCCTCTTTGAATCTATATAAACTGTTCTAACCCTGAAACCTCTTCCTATCTATATAACCTATCCTAACCCTGACTCCTCTTCCTATCTATATAACCTGTCCTAGTCCTGACACCTCTCCCTATCTATATAACCTGTCCTAGTCCTGACATCACTTCCTGTCTATATAACCTGTCCTAACCCTGACACCTCTCCCTATCAATATAACCGGTCTCTGCATGACACCTCTCCCTATCTGTATAACCTGTACTAACGCTGACACCTCTCCCAATCTGTATAACCTGTACTAACCCTGACACCTCTCCCAATCTGTATAACCTGTACTAACCCTGACTCCTCTCCCAATCTATATAACCTGTCTTAACCCTGACTCCTCTTTCGATCTATATAACCTGTCCTAACCCTGATTCCTCTTTCGATCTATATAACCTGTACTAACCCTGACACCTCTTCCTATCTATAGAACCTGTCCTAACCCTGACACCTCTCCCTATCTATATAAACTGTCCTAACCCTGACACCTCTCCCTATCTATATAACCTGTCCTAACCCTGACTCCTCTTTCGATCTATATAACATGTCCAAACCCTGACACCTCTCACTATCTATATAACCTGTCCTAAGCATGACATCTCTCCTTATCTCTATAACCTGTACTAACGCTGACACCTCTCCCGATCTATATAACCTGTACTAACCCTGACTCCTCTTTCGATCTATATAATCTGTCCTAACCCTGACACCTCTCACTATCTATATAACCTGTCCTAACCCTGACTCCTCTTTCAATCTATATAAACTGTCCTAACCCTGACTCCTCTTTCGATCTATATAATCTGTCCTAACCCTGACACCTCTCACTATCTATATAAACTGTCCTAACCCTGACACCTCTCCCTATCTATATAAACTGTCCTAACCCTGAAACCTCTTCCTATCTATATAACCTATCCTAACCCTGACTCTTCTCCCTATCTATATAAACTGTCCTAACCCTGACACCTCTCCCTATCTATATAAACTGTCCTAACCCTGAAACCTCTTCCTATCTATATAACCTATCCTAACCCTGACTCTTCTCCCTATCTATATAA
>NW_025157551.1:0-1480 GCF_004010195.1 Chiloscyllium plagiosum
CCACTTCTCAGCCCAGATCTGCATCCTATCTATCTCGCCCTGCAGCCTGAAGTAGCCGTCTATACTGTCGCCAACATCTGCAAAATTAGAGCCATCTGCACACTTACTAACCCACTCTTCAACCTCCTCTTCCAAGTCATTTTTAAGAAATACAAAGAGCAGAGGCCCACGAACAGAGCCCTGCGGGACCCCAATCAACACTGTCCTCCAGGCAGAATATTTTCCATCTACAAGCACTCTCTGCCTTCTGTCTGTCAACCAATTCTGAATCCAGATCGCCAGATCTCAATGTATCCCATACTTCCTGACGTTATAAATTAATTTCCTCTACTCTTAATTTAACCAGGTTTGATCACTGGCTCCAAGTCATAACGCTCCCATTCATCTGCTTCCCCTGCCCTTCCATTTCTTCGTTGTCATGTCTTTGGATTGTGCATTGTTTAGAGCCTTGGTAAATTTGTACAGTGCATCTTGGAGGCTGTCATTGATTAGCACCATTCAGAAGGACTGGATAATACTTTCAAACAGTCTCTAACACATTCATTAAAAGGCAGAGCTCATAGGAACAGCTGAAACAAAAATAAACCAGGTTTCTTCAGGGTTAAAGCATCTATCACTGCCGCGAACAGAGAGAGCTCAAGAGCACGCGAAGACTTCCCTGTATCTTGTTCAGGGTCCCAAGCTGTTTAGTTGCCTGAGAACCAATCACATCGTTGCTGGTAGCAGACAGCCTTTGTCAGTGGTGAACTAGTGGCCAATCATCAATGACCTCCTTGTCACAAACAAAGTCTGCATCTGTGTATAACTCCGTTCATCTCCAATCACAATTCAATTATTGGGTCACTATCAGGTGAATTGCTGTCAAACCTTGCAGCACTTTCGATCTTCCACTTTCGATCTGATTGTAAGGTTGCTCTTTTCACATTTCTGCCCACAATTACACTCAATTCTTTTTTTAAAATAATGTTTTTATATGTATTCGCCCTGAGGAAACTAAAATGCCATTTCAAAAACGCAGTTACTTGGAAAGTACATGATGCACAATTTTTTTTAAGTGCAGTCTATTTATTCTTTCTCCCTTCTTGCAATGTTATGCAACCTTCACATTTCTTAAAGCTTTTGCGTATTTCACCATTTGGATTTTAGGACAATATATCTGAATTCACATTAGGTTTTCTAGTGATGTGTATAATAAAATGGTAACAACAAACGACACCATCAAAATATGTTGCATTGTTAATTTGAAACTTTTAAAGAAGGCCAGTGGGTTACAATCTGTAATTTTGTATTTCATTGTTCTTTGTTGGTTGGTCTTCGAAGTGCTGAAGATCTAACAGCAATCCCAAAGTCCCCTTTCATATGGAGGAGGAGTTTTCCAATGATTAGTATTGAATCTAATAGAAAAATCCTCCAGGTTGTCAATTTCTAATTCATCATCCTGAAAAAGGACAGCACGTCGACCCAATTCAAAGCATCAGCG
>NW_025157552.1:0-1480 GCF_004010195.1 Chiloscyllium plagiosum
CATGGACATTGATAATGGGAACAAGGACAGTGACAATGGGACCAAGGACAGTGATAATGGGACCATGGACAGAGATAATGGGAACAAGGACCGGATAATGGGAACAAGGACAGTGATAATGGGAACAAGGACATTGATAATGGGACCACGGGCAGTGATAATGGGAACAAGGACCGGATAATTGGAACAAGGACAGCGATAATGGGAACAAGAACAGTGATAATGGGACCAAGGACTGCGATAATGGGAACAAGGACAGTGATAATGGGAACAAGGACAGCGATAATGGGACCAAGGACTGCGATCATGGGAACAAGGACAGTGATAATGGGAACAAGGACAGTGATAATGGGACCAAGGACAGTGATAATGGGAACAGGGACACTGATAATCGGAAGAAGGACAGTGATAATGGGACAAAGGACAGTGATAATGGGACCAAGGACTGCGATAATGGGAACAAGGACAGTGATAAAGGAACCATGGACAGTGATAATGGGAACAAGGAACGTGATAATGGGAACAAGGACAGTGATAATGGGACCAAGGACATTGATAATGGGAACAAGGACAGTAATAATGTGACAAAGGACAGTGATAATGGGAACAAGGACATTGATATTGGGACAAAGGACAGTGATAATGGGAACAAGGTCATTGATAATGGGACAAAGGACAGTGATAATGGGAACAAGGTCATTCATAATGGGACAAAGGGCAGTGATAATGGGAACAAGATATTGATATTGGGACAAAGGACAGTGATAATGGGAACAAGGTAATTGATAATGGGACAAAGGACAGTGATAATGGGAACAAGGACATTGATAATGGGACAAAGGACAGTGATAATGGGATCAAGGACAGAGATATTGGGACAAAGGACAGTGATAATGGGAACAAGGACATTGATAATGGGACCAAGGACAGTGATAATGGGAACAAGGACATTGATAATGGGATCAAGGACAGTGATAATGGGACCAAGGACAGTGATAATGGGAACAAGGACAGTGACAATGGGACCATGGGCAGTGATAATAGGAACAAGGACAGTGACAATGGGAACAAGGACAGAGATAATGGGATCATGGACAGTGATAATGGGAACAACGACAGTGATAATGGGAACAAGGACATTGATAATGGGACAAAGGACAGTTGACAATGGGAACAAGGACAGAGATAATGGGAACAAGGACAGTGATAATGGGACCATGGACAGTGATAATGGGAACAAGGACAGTGATAATGGGAACAAGGACAGTGATAATGGGACCATGGACAGTGACAATGGGAACAACGACAGTGATAATGGGAACAAGTACAGTGATAATGGGACCATGGACAGTGATAATGGGAACAAGGACGGTGATAATGGGAACAAGGACAGTGATAACGGGAACAAGGACCGTGACAATGGGACCATGGACAGTGATAATGGGAACAAGGACATTGATAATGAGAACAAGGACATTGA
>NW_025157553.1:0-1480 GCF_004010195.1 Chiloscyllium plagiosum
CAAACGTACAGCTCAGCGAGCAAACCTGCACCCTAAACCTCAACCGGAGCTATAAACCTTCAGAAACCTTGGGACTACTAAGCCTCTCAGGGATGCTCCATCTCGGAATTATTTCAGTTAGGAAAGCTTTGGTTACGGCACTGGCATTCTGTTTTTCCGTGGGGAACGCTTGCACCCATTTGGAAAACATATCGACTATTACCAGACAATACCTTTTTCCTTCGCAGGGTGTTAGTTTGGTAAAATCCAGTTGTAAATGTTCAAATTGTTTTTGAGGTTTTGGAAGTGCTACATGACTCATCTGTATTCCCCTCCCCACATTATTGTGGCACAGATAACACATCATTCACAATATTTCTGGAAGTAATGAGTAAATCCCTCAATGTACCAATGTGCTGAAGTGCTGTCATATCTCCCCTCTTTTGGCACATGTTCCTTACCGTGTGTCAGTTTGGCATAGAATGGAAATAATGATCGTGGTAGAAAAGGTTTAACATTGGGGCCACACCATACCCCTTACCTTAAACTGCACTCTGCTTTTTCCCACTCAAACGTGTCTTCAAGCCTGGACTTCGACTGTGACTCCCGTACGTCTGCTGTTGGGTTAAGGATTTTTGTCATTCCCATGTCAAACCGATCATTTACCGGCTGCTGGGCTGCCGTCCTTGCCGCTGAGTCTGCCCTTGCATTTCCTTGAGAAACGGAATCGTTATTTTTGCGTGTGGGCATCATATTTACACACAGCGATTGATTTATGCAATACGACCGCTTTCAAGAGTCAGAAATCTGATCACTGGTGTGTGATGGGCTTTCCGGTGAAGGTCAAGAAGTCCCTGTATTTCCACAGGGTTCCAACATCATGTACAACTCCGAATGCGTATCTGCTATCGGTTAAATATTCGCTGTGTTTCCCTAAGCCAATTTACATGCCTCAGTCAAGGCAATCAGTTTCTGTGCTTGCGCTGACAGTTGAGAAGCGAGTGATCCCGCTTTGAATATCTCATGGGTAGTGACTACAGCATGCCCAATAAAATTCTGGCCTATCTCCTTGCTCCTGAATGCTGACTCATCCACAATATAAACGCCATATTTAGATTCTGAAGTGGTGAATTCTGCAAGTCTTGTCTAGGCAGCACATTTCATTAATTACAGCGATACAATCATGTGGGTCTCCGTCTCCTTCTCTAGTGAGAGGATTAGCAGCATTCAGGACATTACATCGTTTTATTGCAATGTTAGACTTCTCCAATAACACAGTATTGTATCTGAGTCAACGCGCTGCCGAGGTATGTGCTGTCTTTTGCTCGGAAAGCAGTAAGGATACTGCATGTGCGATCAGTTTGGTTAAGTCGCCATAGCCGATTATATCCCTGGACACGGCAACCACAGCTCACAGGCATTTACACAATCTTGCCGCGACGAGGTCTAGCTTAGCCGAAAAATAAGTTGCCAGCCTGAATTTTCCCCCATGATCCTGCAA
>NW_025157554.1:0-1480 GCF_004010195.1 Chiloscyllium plagiosum
TCTGGATGGTGATAGGGTGCCGGAGTGCCTCTGGATGGTGATAGCGTGTCGAAGTGTCTCTGGTTGGTGATAGCGTGTCGGAGTATCTCTGGATGGTGATAGCGTGTCGAAGTGTCTCTGGATGGTGATAGCGTGTTGGAGTATCTCTGGAAGGTGATAGCGTGTCGAAGTGTCTCTGGATGGTGATTGCGTGTCGGAGTATCTCTGGATGGTGATAGCGTGTCGGAGTATCTCTGGATGGTGACAGCGTGCCGGAGTGTCTCTGGATGGTGATAGCGTGTCGGAGTATCTCTGGATGGTGATAGCGTGTTGAAGTGTCTCTGGATGGTGATAGGGTGCCGGAGTGTCTCTGGATGGTGATAGCGTGTCGGAGTGTCTCTGGATGGTGATAGCGTGCCGGAGTATCTTTGCATGGTGATGGCGTGTCGGAGTATCTCTGGATGGTGATTGCATGTCGGAGTAACTCTGGATGGAGATAGCGTGTCGGAGTATCTCTTTATGGAGATAGCGTGTCGGAGTATCTCTGGATGGAGATAGCGTGTCGGAGTATCTCTGGATGGTGATAGCGTGTCGGAGTATCTCTGGATGGTGATAGCGTGTCGGAGTATCATTGGATGGTGATAGTGTGTCGGAGTATCTCTGGATGGTGATTGCGTGTCGGAGTAACTCTGGATGAGTATCTCTGGATGGTGATTGCGTGTCGGAGTAACTCTGGATGGAGATAGCGTGTCGGAGTAACTCTGGATGGAGATAGCGTGTCGGAGTATCTCTGGATGGAGATAGCGTGTCGGAGTATCTCTGGATGGTGATAACGTGTCGGAGTATCTCTGGATGGTGATACCGTGCCGAAGTATCTCTGAATGGTGATAGCGTGTCGGAGTATCTCTGAATGGCAATAGCGTGTCGGAGTGTCTCTGGTTGGTGATAGCGTGTCGGAGTATCTCTGGATGGAGATAGCGTGTCGGAGTATCTCTGGATGGTGATACCGTGTCGGAGTATCTCTGAATGGCAATTGCATGTCGGAGTATCTCTGAATGGTGATAGCGTGTCGGAGTATCTCTGAATGGCAATTGCATGTCGGAGTATGTCTGGATGGTGATAGCGTGCCGGAGTATCTCTGAATGGTGATAGCGTGTCGGAGTATCTCTGAATGGCAATTGCATGTCGGAGTATCTCTGGATGGTGATCGCGTGTCGGAGTATCTCTGAATGGTGATAGCGTGTCGGAGTATCTCTGGATGGTGATAGCGTGTCGGAGTATCTCTGGATGGTGATAGGGTACCGGAGTGTCTCTGGATGGTGATTGCGTGCCGGAGTTTCCCTGGATGGCGATTACGTGCCGGAGTGTCTCTGGATGGTGATAGTATGTCGGAGTATCTCTGGATGGTGATAGCGTGCTGGAGTATCTCTGGATGGTGATAGCATGTCGGTGTATCTCTGGTTGGTGATAGCGTGCCGGAGTATTTCTGGATGGTGATTGC
>NW_025157555.1:0-1480 GCF_004010195.1 Chiloscyllium plagiosum
ACTGCTTTTGGGATGTAACTGCTGTGCTTGCTGTCTGAGACCTAACCGTCTGCTTTGAAGGCCAAGTCCCTGATGTTATACACACTTTGTTGATGTGAATGTACTCCTTGAGTATTGGCTGTTCACCTTCTCCCTGAACCAAACAGTAGAGGCTTTATAACCTCAGGGCTTCCATATATTTGGATCATGTCTTTCGACACTTTCCCCCGTCCAGCAGAAACTAACATGATCATCGATCTTGATTGACCGTTGTTGCTCCTCCATCCCTCGACAGCCTATTGGCAATGGAACAGGATCTAAAGCAGTATCTCTTTCGATAGTGAATGGCCAGAACCTGGCAGTATTGCTGCCTCGTCATCTCACTATTGCACTCCCCTTCCTGCCCGTGCAATCCTACACCATTGTTTTACTCGACCCCTCTCCAACTTCTGCATAAATTGCAACATCCGCCGACATTTCTGCCATATACAAATGGAGCCCATCGCCAGTGATTTATTTTCCTCCAATCCACTATCTGCTTTCCGCAAAGACAGTTTCCTCCATGTTAGGTTCACGCTTTGTAAAAAAAACCGCCCTCCCCTCCTGGCACCTTCCCCTACCACCGTAGGAATTGGAAAACCTGCGCCCACCCCTACCCCCTCACCTCCGCCCAAGACCCCAAGAAGCCTTCCATACCCATCAACGTTTCACCAGAGCTTCCACACATGTCATTTACTGTATCCGTTGCTCACAATGCAGTCTCCTCTACACTGGGGAGACTGGACGCCTTCTGGCAGAGCGCTTCAGAGATCTTCGCCGGGACACCCACACCAATCAACTGCACCGCCCCCTGGTCAAATATTTCAACTCTCCTTCCCACTTACAGACACTGGGACACCTCTATTGCCACTCCCTCACGGCCCCACGCCTGTAGGAACAACGCCTCATCTTCAGCCTCGGGAACCTTCAACGCCAGGATATTGATGTGGACTGCACCATTTTCCTCATTTCCCATCCCCCATTTTACCCCAGTTCCGATCTTACAGCTCAGAACCGTCCATAAGTCATATCTCTTCTGTCAATCTTCATTCCCACCTATCTGATACATCGTCCTCTCTGACCTATCACCATCAACCCCACTTCCATCCATCTATTGCACTCTCAGCTGCATTACCCCTTCCCCCCACCCCGATTTTATCTCTCTACACCCGAGGCTCCCAGCCTCATTCCTGATGAAGGTCTCCTGCCCAAAACTTGTCCTGCTCCTCGATTGCTGCATGACCTGCTGCGCTTTTCCAGCACCACGCACTCTTGACACGCTTCTCCTCTCCATCCACTTTACCCAAAACTCCCTCAGGCTCACGAACGTCCTGCGCCCCCGTTCCGAATGCCCACACGTCCAGGAGAGTGCACTGGAGACATTTACTGGTTACATGCTGAGTCCCAAGCGTCATAAATACTCCCAGAATTCTCCTCCGAAATTATTAGACTGGGAGGAGCA
>NW_025157556.1:0-1480 GCF_004010195.1 Chiloscyllium plagiosum
CTTAAAGTTTAAACCGAAATTACCTCTCACAGAAGGTCATAAGGATCAGTGTGGTTGGGGAAAGCACAGATGGAGGGAGTAGATAATACCTAACAATGGGCCACAGTGGGATGTGGTCAAACTGCCTTGTGAGGCCAGAAATAAGCATTTTGTCACAGACAAGACCGGATAAGGCAAGAGATAATCAGGAGTAATGGGTGCCGGTCTTAGAGAAGTGGAAGATGTAAACGGGGAGGAGCAATGGGATAAAAAAAGGAACCAAATTACATAAATATCGTGTATTAGTTGAATTCAGTGTGTGTGTGTGTCCCTGCCTTGTAGACAGTAGACATCACACCCTCTTGCAAGGGTAAAATAAAGGACACTACTGATTCAGATTTTGTCTCGGACTGAAATTATTGAAGTGAGTGAGCTTTGTTTCTCACATCTAGTCTTCCGGCACCTCACCTGTGGCTATCAATGATACAAATATCTCCGCAAGGGGCCCAGCAATCAATTCCCCAGTTTCCTTAATAGTTCTAACAAACAACTAATAACGTCGTGGACATTTATCCACATTTGTACAATTTAAGACCTCCAGCATCTCTTCTGTAATACATACACTTTACAAGATATCAGTATTTTTTTCGAAGTTATCTTGCTTCCATATCCTGCACAGTGAATACTAACACAAAATATTCGTTCAGAACCAGCCCCATCCCCTGCAGTTCAGCACATCTATGACCTTTCTAATCTTTAAGGGACCCTATTCTCTCCCTAGTTATTCTTGTATCCTTAATGAATTTATAGAATTGCATTAGATTCTCCTTAATCCTATTTGCCAAAGCTATCGCATGCTCCATTTTTGTGCTCCTGATTTCCCTCTTAAGTATACTCCTGTGGCCTTCAGACTCTTCTAGTGATTCACTTTAAAGCAGGAATTAAGAAGCTAATGATGACCATTACGATTGTCAGAAAAATCCATCTGGTTCACTAACATCCTGAAGGAATCAATCTGCCATCCTTACCTGGTCTGGCCTGCATGTGACTCCAGACCCACAGCAGCGTGGTTGACTCTTAACTGCCGTCTGGGCAATTAGGGATAGGTATTAGATGCTGGCCTAGCCAGCGACATCCTCACCCCGCGAATGAATTAAGAAAAAAAAAATGTTGGTTCCTGCTGTCTATACCTGGCACTTGCTTCCCTGTTATCCGAGACCAGAACCTCAATTTCTCCAGTCCTCCAGCATTCCTTCCACCTACCAGCCTGACCCTCACCCTAACAGTTGAAATTACCTCTGTGCTCTTGACATCTCATTTTTGACGGTTTCCCACCTCTGAACTGGCCCTTTACCTGGGAATATATGTCCCAGTCAACTTTGGAAATTTCTTGATTAATATCATCAATTTTTTAATACAACATAGAACTTTAAGCTTTAGATGAGATTCGTCCTTTTCTAACACTATATTGAAATTATGATGACTTGCCATAAAGTGCTCC
>NW_025157557.1:0-1480 GCF_004010195.1 Chiloscyllium plagiosum
CTTCAGAGGATTTTTGTGAACTTAAATAGACAAAGTGGGGTTAGTCTGCTGTTTGCTGGGTGAGCTCCATGGACAGAGAGGGGTCAGGGTCTTCTTCCCTGAGAGATATACTTTGACAGAGTTGGGTTAGTTGTTCTTACAAGTGTCAGTCACGCAGATACAGTAGAGTCAGTCTGCCCTTCCCTGGGCGAATTTCTTTCACAGAGTGGTGGCAGTCTGCTCTTCCCTGTCTGAGTGAAATAGAAAGAGCGGGGTCAGTATTCTCTTCCCTCGAAAATTTATGTTGACAGTTTGGCTTCCGTCTGCTCTTCCCTGGCGAGTTACATTGGTAGAGTGGGTTTAGTGTTCATTCATTGGGTGAGTGCCATAGACAGAATGGGATCAGTCTGCTCTTCCCTGAGGGAATTACATTTATAGATTGGGGTCAGTCTGCTCTTCAGAGAATGACTTATATTGACAGTGTGGCATCAGTCTGCTGAGTTACACTGAGAGTGTGGGGTCACTCTGCCCTTCCCTGGGTGAGTAACACTGACTGAGTGGCGTCAGTTTGCTCTTCGCTTAGTGAGTTACATTGACAGAGTGGCGTCAGGAGTGGGGTCTTTGAGGAGTTGACAAAAGTAACTCGTCTCCTCATCGTTGGGATAATTAGGGATGGGCAGTGAATCTTATCTCATTGAAAGACAACTGTGTCCCAGAAATGCATTTCTAATAATTGCATGTACTAATTCGACACTGCAAGCGGTCGGGAATAATTTGAGGAGAGGTGCAGGGTCGAATAATTAAAGTCAAATGCACTGATGCCGAGGAGACATGACACAAGATGTGAGTGTGGAGCTGATGGTGCAAGGCTCAGTGTTTGTGCTATTGGTTCAGCATTTATTTTTCACTGTTCGCAATGACGAACACACCACTGCTGTCAATACACAACAATGAGCCTGTTCATCTTGGTTTGAAAATCCCTGCTTGTGTATTAACGTGGTTAATGGGACGCGAGAGGAGATGAGTACATCCTCTTTATTCTGTCAGTTTAAACAGATGAAAATATCTGTTGAATGCCAATGCAAGAGGATACTGTCTTTTTTCTGTGCCTTTTCATTGGGGCATGATCAGCATTGAAATGTCTGCTTTTGCACAAGCAGAGTTTGATTGCCATTCATACTGAGCAACGCTAATACAGAAAACGCGTTTTCGAAATCCTGTGATCAAGTGGTTCAGACATTTCACATATGGACGACAAATCTGGCTTTTAACGTGGCGCTGTGGCTTAGCTGGTGAAAGCACCTCCCATCACACTGGTCCCTGCTCATGGTATTGAAAGCTCGTTATTTCTCGCAAGTATTATGTTGCTGATCGAGAAACTCAGTGTCCTGTTTGAATTGCTTTATATTTTGATTTCGAGTTCCGGCTTCATTTTCCAGGTTTAAATCCAGTAGTGTATGTTGCTCCTTTTAACTACTATTTTAACCTGGAGATTCTTCCC
>NW_025157558.1:0-1480 GCF_004010195.1 Chiloscyllium plagiosum
TCCATTGGCTGAGATTTTTGGATGGTCAGCCAATTCTTATCCCAGTGTGGATGGGGATTGAGCATGGGGACCCTGCGGGATCATCGTTGTAGCTAAACTTTCTGAAAAACTGAGGATTCCACAGGGTAATTCCTTTACTCTGGAACACACTGAAACCTTCACAAAAATCAGAGACTTTGATTGATTCCGATGAAATTAAGTGAAACAGTTACTGAGGAAAAGTTAAACAATTAAATAACGAGTCTAACTCCTCTGAGAAACCATTTAACTGATCCCATAGTTATCTCATGCCCCCCACTCCAAACACAGACAGTAACCCACTCCCTGTACGGACAGTAACCCACTCCCTGTACGGACAGTAATTCACTACCTGTGCAGACAGTAATTTACTCACTGTACAGACTGTAACCCTCTTCCTGTACAGACTGTAACCCGCTCTCTGTACGGACAATAACCCACTACCTGTACAGACAGTAATTCACTCCCCGTACGGACAGCAATTCACTCCCTGTACGGACAGTAACCCACACCCTGTACAGACAGTATTCCAGTCCCTGGAAAGACAGTAACCCACTCCCTGTATAGACAGTAACCCACAACCTGTACAGACAGTAACCCACTCATTGTACGGACAGTAACCCACTCCTTGTAGAGACAGTAACCCACTCCTTGTACGGACAGTAACCCACTCCTTGTACGGACAGTAACCCACTCCCTGTTCAGACAGTAACCCACTCCTTGTAGAGACAGTAACCCACTCCTTGTACAGACAGTAAGCCACTCCTTGTACGGACAGTAACCCACTCCCTGTTCAGACAGTAACCCACTCCTTGTAGAGACAGTAACCCACTCCTTGTACAGACAGTAACCCACTCCTTGTACGGACAGTAAGCCACTCCTTGTACGGACAGTAACCCACTCCCTGTTCAGACAGTAACCCAGTCCCTGCTCAGACAGTAACCCACTCCCTGTAAAGACAGTAACCCACTCCCTGTACAGACAGTAACCCACTCCATGTACAGACAGTAACCCTCTCCCTGTACGGAAAGTAACCCACACCCTGTACAGACAGTAACCCGCTCCCTGTACAGACAGTAACCCACTCCCTGTACATAGAGTAAGCCCCTCCCTATACAGATTGTAATCCACTCTCTGTACGGACAGTAGCCCACACCCTGTATAGATAATGACCCACTCCCTGTTCAGACAGTAACCCAGTCCCTGTACAGACAGTAACCCTCTCCCTGTACAGACAGTAACCCACTCCCTGTTCAGACAGTAACCCAGTCCCTGTTCAGACAGTAACCCTCTCCCTGTACAGACAGTAACCCACTCCCTGTTCAGACAGTAACCCACTCCTTGTACGGACAGTAACCCACTCCCTGTACAGACAGTAACCCACTCCCTGCACAGACAGTAACTCAGTCCCTGTTCAGACAGTAACCCTCTCCCTTTATAGACAGTAACCCAGTCCCTGTTC
>NW_025157559.1:0-1480 GCF_004010195.1 Chiloscyllium plagiosum
TTTCTTTGCAGTCTTTCTTGAATATTGTCACAAGGTTCGCTACTCTCCAGTCTTTCGGGACCTCACCTGTAGCTAACAGTCTAGCAAATATATCTAGCCAAGGTTCTGCAATTTCTTCTCGAGCCCCTTGCAGTGTTCCTGGATATATCTCGTCAGGACGAAGACATGTATCCAAATTCATGCATTCTAATGCATCCAACACCTCTTCTAATGTAATATAGAATGTCTAGGAGAAAGTGAGGACTGCAAATGCTGGAGAGCAGAGCTGAAAATGTGTTGCTTGAAAAGCGCAGCAGGTCAGGCAGCATCCAAGGAGCAGGAGAACCGACGTTTTGGGCATGTGCCCTTCTTCCTGACCTGCTGTGCTTTTCCAGCAACACATTTTCAACTAATATAGAATGTCACCAAGATATCACCAATATCTTCCCCAAGTTCCAAGGTATTCAAATGTTTCTCCACAGTAAACACAAAGGAGAAATATTCACTGACAACCTTACCCTGGTTCTGCACAGACATTTCTTCTTTGGTCCTTAAGGTCTCCTATTCTCTCTCTAGTTATTCCTTTTCCTTTAATATAAATAAAGAACCTCTTTGGATTCACCCTAACCTTCTCAGCCAAGACTATCTTATTCCCCCTATTCGCCCTCCTGATTTCCTTTTTCAGTAAACTCCTGTATCCCTTGTATACCTTCAGGGTTTCTCTTATTCCAAGCTGCCTATACCTGAATGATGCATCCCTCCTTTTCCTGGTCACGGTCTCAATATCGCTTGACATCCTGGGTTCCCTTTTCCTGCTAACGTTGACGTTTATCCTCACAGGAACATATAGACCTTGAATTCTAACTATCTGACTTATAAAGGCCTCCCACTTATCGGAGATCAGTTTACCTGTAAACAAACTACTCCCATCAACCCCGCAAGATCGTGCCTAGTTCCGTTAAAATTTGTCTAATCCCACTTTAGAACGTGAACCGATGGACCAGTATTATCACTCTCCTAAACTGTTGTGAAATTAACAGAACCATGTTCACTGGTCCAAAAGTGCTCCCCCACTGTCACCTCAGTTACCTATCCTGCCCTATTGCACAAACATAGTTCATGTTTTGCCCCTTTGGGTGTAGGACCCCTTATTAAATGCTTGAGTAAACATTCCTGAATACACTTAGCAAATTCCACTCCATCTAATCCTTAACGCTCTGGTTGTCCATTCTATGTTTGAAACATTTCAATCTCCTATTATTGCAACCTTCTTGTTCCTGCAAATCTCCCCAGTCTCCCTGCATAGTTGTTCCACTAATTCGAATTGATTATTTAGGGCCAATAGTACAACCTCAATAACGTTACCACCCCCTTCTTATTTCTTAGCTCCACCCCGAAAACCTCACTGGATGAATCTTCAGTTATTTCATCTCTGATTACTGCTGTAAAACCTTATCAATTTCCCAAAATATTTTTCACGTGCTGATATAACTTTGATAGT
>NW_025157560.1:0-1480 GCF_004010195.1 Chiloscyllium plagiosum
TCGCTAGTGTCTCGAATCTATTATATTGCGCTTTATCTTAATCAATAAGTATACTGCTTCATGGTCAGAAATGGTAATATTTCCAATTGTGCAGGATGCCACCGAATCTAAGATTGTTGCAGGAATGGGGAAGATATCAACCATATTATGCCGGTTAAAGAAGAAAATAAAATCCCTACTTGTGATGTGGATCTGCCACCAGACATCCACCAGCTCTCGTTCTGCACACATATCCACTAATTGCTTACATTATAACGAGGGTATTGGGGCACCTTTGGACATTCTGTCCACCGTGGAGTCGATAAGACATGAAAACTTATACAATAATGTGCCACGATGCACGATAACTGAATCTGGAAAATGCATCTGCCAGGAATGTAAGAGGGTACGCTGGGAGTTGGGGGTGGGGGGCAGCAATAAACATTCAAAATACTATATTTTTTACTGTAGTTCAAGGCTTTGGGTATTATGAACCTCCCTTGAGTGTCAAATACAATCTAGTGGGTTAAATGGAAGATTTTTTTGATCCATTATGGCTTCTCCCCTCCGCATAATATTAAAAGACGAGAAATAAACCCGACCAAGCTCGACCTGCTGTAATGTCAAATGTTCCTTGTCCTCAAGGTGCATCTCGTGCAATAGGACAACATCCACCCTCTCTTTTTAAGACTAGAAAGTATTTGTTTCCTCTTTTCTGGCAAATGGCTCACCTTAATGCTCCAGGTAGACCATTTCAGCACATCATTACCCAGAACACACTGTAGCAACATTTGAACTCGAGAGAGGAAGAACTCGAATTACTGATCATTAATAAACAATGTCTCATAGAGCTTAAAAACTACACAAACTAAGGCTACTACAACTGCCAACTCTCAAAACATTCAAAAACTAAGCATTTTAAATAAATGGCTGGGATGGAGTGAGTTAGGGAACCACTTTGCCCGTTCTGTGATGCAGAGCCCAACAAAGCAGACCTTCCAGATCGCCACCATCTTGGATCTCCTCTTAAAATTTTATTGATATTATCATTTCATTTTGCATTATATTCTTGGATGTGCTGTAGCAGTGTGATTTTTTTTTACTACTGTCAGCATTTCACCAACACTGCTCATTCCTGCAATTCCCCGATAATCCTTGACTCCGTTATTCTTTATGAACCTTCTGTCTGTGCCTCAAACATATTCAATATCTCTACCTCCAATGCTCTGCAAGGAAGAGAGTTCCAAATACTCTCACCATTGAGGAAACAAAAAATAACTTCATCTTTGTGAGAGATTATTTTTGTCTCCTTACCTGAGAAAGGATATAATTAAATTGGAAGCAGTTCGGAGATGTTTCACTTCATGTATTACACGAATGATGGTTTTATATTATGGAGGCTTTAACGGGTTCCTCTTGGAATGAGAGGGGATCTTATTGAAACATACAAAACCTAGAGGAGAGTGACCAGATAGATACCCCACTGGGTGTTTGTATCGTC
>NW_025157561.1:0-1480 GCF_004010195.1 Chiloscyllium plagiosum
GTGTTGCTTGCACCGTAGCTTCACCAGGTTGGCCCCACATTTTTAGGTATGCCTGGTATTGCTCCTGGCAAGCCCTGCGGAACTCTCCATTGAACCAGGGTTGATCCCCTGGCTTGATGTTAATGGTTGAGTGGGGGATATACCAGACCATGAGCTTTCAGATTGGGCTGGAGTACAGTTCTGCTGCTGCTGTTGGCCCACAGTGAGGCGGAGGTTGCAGGGCCAAGAGGGCTGATTGTGTTGTTGTATATTCTGGTGCATTGGTAGATGTAATGTGGTCCATCCAGTTTCATTCCTTTGTTGAGACTGTGCAGTCATTAATACAGTGAGTGATTTGGTGTGCCACTGTCAGGAATGCAACTTTTAAAAAAAGGCTTTGTGACTACACATGAAAGAAGTGAAACTATCATGGCATTCGAACAGATGAAAGACTCAACAGACAATCAAGGTATTTTTCAATGGATAATTTCAGTAACATCACACTATAATTTTTTGCTATAAATTCTGTGCCTTAGAATTGTGCCCTCCACAATCATCTGATGAAGGAGCAGCGCTCCGATAGCTAGTGTACTTCCGCTTAAACGTGTTGGACTATAACCTGGTGCTGAGTGATTCTTAACTGAGAAAATTACAGCACTACCAAAGGAATGCATGTAAACAGGCTAAGCCCAGTAAATCAATACATTCGGAAGGTTTTCCTCCAAGTTTGATGACACAATATTAGTCAAAACCGTCAACTTACACCTGCAATGATGCTCTTAACAAAAACTTCAGGCTGACACAAAGCTCCCACCCCACTGCAATGTGGTAACCCGGCCTGACCCAGGAACTGGAACTGGGACATTTGTGGACTGTGATCTCAAAGGAAGCGAGCAAACACAATTCTGACAGATTAGTCCTCAAAGATGAGTAGCCAGTTTGAGACAAGGCAGGTGGTAGCCTTCTTGCACTTAGCTTAATTGCATTTCTTATTTACAGTAATGTTTTGCAAAGTATAAAGAACCGGTTTGTTTTCCGTGGTTGAGGAGTTTTATCCTCGTTGATGACAGTTGTTGCCTCTCGCTCCCCAAGTCAAATCATAGGATCTATAACAAAACAATAAACTGCAGGTGCTGGAGATCTGAACCCCAGAAACAAAGTGCTGGAGAAACTCAGCCGTTCTAAGGGCATTGGTGAAGAGAAAAAAAATGTTCCATTTACAGTTCACTGACTCTTCGTCTGAACGGACAAAAGGTCAATGGACTTGGAACTTACAATGTTTTATTCCCCTCAGAGATGCTGCTGGACCTGCGGTTCTCCAGCACTGTGCTTTCTATAGTGAACTTCCATTTACAGTTCACTGACTCTTCGTCTGAACGGACAAAAGGTCTTGGACTTGGAACTTACAATGTTTTATTCCCCTCAGAGATGCTGCTGGACCTGCGGTTCTCCAGCACTGTGCTTTCTTTAGTGAACTTTAGTATTTTTCCGATCTGTTTTG
>NW_025157562.1:0-1480 GCF_004010195.1 Chiloscyllium plagiosum
AAGCAAAGGCCTAACCACGATAGTGTGCCCTATGTGCAGCACTATTCTAATCCATTATGAGTCACTTTGCTGATGTGGAGATGTTAAAGAATTGGTGAGCCAATTTTTGAAGCCAGGAATATCACCAATCCATCGCATTGAGGACTTGTGTGCAAAACTGCAGGTGCCCTGTCCTTTACGAAGCTGGAGATGGGCTACATGAACGTGGCATTTTGCTTCAATCAGGATTCCCGTAAATATGCTACAATTAATATCCATACAGTACTTGATTGCCTTTCTTTGGGGATATCATCAGCCGGTAAATTGTTCTCGTGAATGGCGGAGAACAGTTTACAAGGTCTACCATGGTCCATATCTATCTGAAAATTTGTTAATCACTGGGAAGATCAATAAATATTATTTAATGTTTGAAGAAGAGCTTAGGAAGGAGAAAACAAAGTGTTCCAAGGCACCCCAAGTGTCCTTTTTGAACTTCAGCATGGACAAGTGTTGTTTGCACACATTGAAAGAATAAGCAAGGGCAACCAATTGGCTCCCACATCTGCATCAGAACTTCAGTCTTTTCTGCAGTTGGTGAATTATTACGGAAAATTGTGTCATCACCTGGCCTCCATTTTGGCAGCTGGGATTTGGTCTTCGGAAAGGCCCAGCTTTGCAAATACTTGCGTCGCCAAGAAGAACTCTTACGGGAATTCGAAAAGCAGATATCATTGTTTACTGTCTTGGCACAGAATGCTCTCCAGTGAGGTGTGACACTGACATGCGAAGCCTCAGCATATGTATACGGTTACTGCTGGCTCACCGACAGAGAGAACCACCTGATACTATGTGCTTCCCAGAGTTTGGCTGAGGCAGTTACTGCAGTTATGTCTGATCTTTTCGGACTTTGTGCGAGGGCGAAACAGCATCAGGAAGGCCAATGGAGGCCACAAAACCCCTCCTTGTGAGTGAGACTGTATACTTCACAGGACAAAATGTGCTGTTGAAATGGTGGGAATAGGCCCGAATCGATAAAATGTGTGTTGAAAGTGCGGACAGGTCACAAGATGCACAATGCTTATGTCACACAAGAAGTCCTGAACAATTGTGAGGATGACATGATAGCTGCAACTTCAAGATGTAGTCAGCAGCAAAACTTACCCAGCCCCTCACAACATTCAGCAACCTGTGGGTTCTCCTCCTTCACCCAGTGTGGAAAAATCCTCTGAGGGTGAGATGGACATGGCAGATGTCCATCTCAGCATTGGCACCATCACCAGTTGCAGAAGATAAATTCTGAGACGCAAGAGGAAGGCCACAGTCCAGCACATGGCAGCGGAATGCAACCCCAAGTCCGAGGAAGTGGACCTAGTTGTAATATGACTCGAGATGGTGCAAGAAAAAGAAGTTAGATGGGGACGGAATTGATGATTGGAACGCAGTCAGTGAGTGAACCTCATTGAATACAATGTTCCAGGTTGAGGCTGTTCACCGGGTTGAA
>NW_025157563.1:0-1480 GCF_004010195.1 Chiloscyllium plagiosum
AGAGAGAGAGAGAAAAGGGACAGAAAAAGAGAGAGAACGGACAGAGAGAGAGAAAAAAGGGACACAGAGAGAGAAAAGGGACAGAGAGACAGAGAAAATGGAAGAAAGGCAGAGAGAGACAAAAAAGTGAGTTAGAAGGAGAGAACACAAGACAGAGAGAAAGGTGGATGGAGAGACACACAGACAGAGAGGGAAGGGGGAAAGTGAGGTCGAGAGAAAAGTGAGGCAAGGGGAGACATGGAGAGGGTAAGGAGGCCCATACTCACCATCCCAGCTGCTCTCGGCTCCATCTCCCCAATGTCTCTCTTTGTGTCCCATCAGGGACTGAGTTTGCTTAAAGGGTCAACCCTGGGATTGAGATATAAACACAACTCACACATTTTCTCACTCACTCTCACACTCACACTGAGAGACATAGAGACACTAACTCCTCAATACTCACCCCTGGGTATGCCACATGGCAAAAGGAATGATGGCTTCCTGAGCCTGGTTTAAGTAGCCCCAGGTCAGTCACTCAAACCCCATCTCCTCCCAAATCCGAGCTGATCCAGTCAGCTCCCAGCTCCATTACCTGGAACACACTCCCCCAGGGATGGAACACACCAACTACCATCTTTGTGAGATTACAGCGGGGTCCGGGAGGAAACAACGGGTCAATGGGTTAGACCAGGGCTGACCCAGTCTGTTTCTGTGTCTGTTCCCCCCAAAACCACCCACTCAGCCCAGCCTTGAAATACACACACAGACACACCTGACTGCTCCTTCGGGAGTTTACAAGCGTCTGCCCTCTAGTGGGATTAGAGCACATTGCTGGGAGTCTGTCTGACTGCTCCATGGGGAGTCTGCCCTCTAGTGGGGTCACAGCAGACTACAGAATCTTCACTGAAATCCCAGTGAAATTTTAAAAAAGATTCCTTTCTGCTGTTCATTCAATTATTTCTAAATTGCAGTCCCTGTTCCCAGTCCAAACATATCCAAACAACACTGAAGGCAAACAGGGATGGACATATACACTCCAGATTATTCTACATTTGTAACTTTGTAGAAGATTTTATTTTATGTGGTTGGACTGTAAAAACATGTCGTTGCTTTGATTAATCACTTCTTAATGAGATTGAGGAAGGGTTTAAGTGAAATGTAACTGCTCTCTCTGAAAAACAAGCCAAATGTGCTGTCGCTGATGTTATCAGGGCCCATTGAATTGAGCAAAAGGTATCAAGGAGGCAGATGTCTTGATGCAGCGAGTTGCTGTGGTCTGGGATATAATTCATGTCAATTCCAATGCACAACAATATTTATGAAAAAGCCTGACTCTCACCACCTTCCACACATCGCCCCCAGCCTGACCCTCACTGACGCCAACACACCGCCCCCAGCCTGATCCTCACCGCCATTCATACATCGCCCCAGCCTGATATTCACTGCCGTCCACACACCGCCCCCAACCTGACATTGACCGCCGCCCACACACCACCCCAGC
>NW_025157564.1:0-500 GCF_004010195.1 Chiloscyllium plagiosum
GGACTCACTGCTCACACTGTTCCAGAGACACACAGCACCCACTGTTCCAGGGCTCACTGCACAGACTGTTCCAGGGACTCACTACGCACGCTGTTCCGGGGACTCACTGCTCACACTGTTCCAGGGGCTCACTGCTCACACTGTTCAAGGGACACACTGCTCACACTGTCCATGTGATCCCTGCTCACACTGTTCCAATGCTCACTCCTCACACTGTTCCAGGGGCTCACTGCACACAATGTTCCAGGGTTCAGTGCTCACACTGTTCCAGGGACTCACTGCTCACACTGTTCCGGAGACACACTGCACACACTGTTCCAGGGACTCACCGCCCACACTGTTCCAGGGCTCACTGCTCACGCTGTTCCATGGGCTCGATACACACACTGTTCCGGGGCACACTGTTCCGGGGACATTCTGCACACAATTTTCAAGTGATTCACTACTCACACTGTTCCAGGGGCTCACTGCTCACACTATTCCAGGGGCTCACTGCTCAC
>NW_025157564.1:579-1480 GCF_004010195.1 Chiloscyllium plagiosum
TCCAGGGCTCACTGCTCACGCTGTTCCAGGGGCTCGATACACACACTGTTCCAGGGGCACACTGCATTCACTGTTCCAGGGGCTCTCTGCTCACACTGTTCCAGGGACTCACTGCTCACACTGTACCAGGGACACACTGCACCCACTGTTCCAGGGCTCACTGCACACACTCTTCCAGGGTTCACTGCTCACATTGTTCCAGGGACTCACTGCTCACATTGTTCCAGGGGTTCATTGCTCACACTGTTCCAGGGACACACTGCACACAATGTTCCAGGGCTCACTGCACACACTGTTCCAGGGCTCACTGCTCACATTGTTCCAGGGACACACTGCTCACAATGTTCCAGGGATTCATTGCTCACACTGTTCAAGGGGCTCACTGCTTGCACTGTTCTAGGGACACACTGCTCACACTATTCCAGGGGCTCACTGCTCAAACTGTACCAGGGACTCACAGCTCACACTGTTCCAGGGACTCACTACTCACGCTGTTCCGGGGACTCACTGCTCACACTGTTCCAGGGGCTCACTGCTCACACTGTTCAAGGGACACACTGCTCACACTGTCCATGTGATCCCTGCTCACACTGTTCCAATGCTCACTGCTCACACTGTTCCAGGGGCCACTGCCCACACTGTTCCAGGGCCCACTGCCCACACTGTTCCAGGGCCTCACATTCCACACTGTTCCAGGGTCTTGATACACACACTGTTCCAGGGGCTCACTGCACACACTGTTCCAGGGACACACTGCTCACACTATTCCAGGGACTCACTGCTCACACTGTTCCAGGGACTCACTACGCACGCTGTTCCGGGGACTCACTGCTCACACTGTTCCAGGGGCTCGATACACACACGGTTTCAGGGGCACACTGTTCCGGGGACATACTGCACA
>NW_025157565.1:0-1480 GCF_004010195.1 Chiloscyllium plagiosum
TCACATACACAGCGACACTAACACACACACTGAAACATACACAGTGATATGAACACACACTCACAATCACATACATAGTGACACTAACACACACAATGACTCACACATACAGGTGGCACTAATACACATTCTGACACTCACATACACAGTGAGACTAACACACACACTGACTCACACATACAGAGTGACACTAACACACAAACTGACACTCACACACAGTGGCACTAACACACACACTGACACTCACATACACAGTGAGACTAACACACACACTGACTCACACATACACAGTTACACTAACACACACACTGACACATACACAGTGACACTAACACACAGTGACACTCACGTACACAGTGACACTAACACACACACTGACACTCACATACACAGCGACACTAAGTATGTGTGTCAGTGTGTGTGTTAGTCTCACTGTGTATGTGAGACTAACACACAGTGACACTAACGCACACACGTACACAGTGACACTAACACACACACTGACACAGACACAGTGACACGAACACACACACTGACACTCACATACACAGTGAGACTAACACACACTAACACACATACACAGTGACACTAACACACACTGACACTCACATACACAGTGACACTAACACACACACACACTCACACATACAGTGGTATTAGCACACACACTGACACTCACATACACAGTGACACAAACACACACACTGACACTCAAATATATAGAGACACTAACACACACACTGACACATATACAGTGACATGAACACACACTCACAATCACATACACAGTGACACGAACACACACACTGACACTCACATACACAGTGACACAAACACACACACTGACACTCTAACACACACTGGCACTCACATACATAGTGACACTAACGCACGCAGACACTCACATACACAGTGACACGAACACACACACTGACACTCACATACACAGTGTGACTAACACACACACTGACACTTATGCACAGTGACACTTACGCACACACTGACACTCACACACACAGTGACACTAACACACACAGTGATACTCACAAAAACAGTGAGGCTAACACACACACTGACGCTCACATACACAGTGAGACTAATACACACACTGACACACACATACACAGTGACACGCACACTCACACTGACACTCACATACACAGTGAGACTAACACACACACAGACACACACAGACACAGTGACACTAACGCACACACTGACACTCACACACACAGTGACACGAACACACACACTGATACTCACAAACACAGTGAGGCTAACACACACACTGACACACATACACAGTGAGACTAATACATACACTGACACACACATACACAGTGAGACTAACACACACTGACACTCACATACACAGTGAGACTAATACACACTGACACACACATACACAGTGAAACTAACACACACTGACACTCACATACACAGTGACACTAACACACACACTAACACACACAGACACAGT
>NW_025157566.1:0-1480 GCF_004010195.1 Chiloscyllium plagiosum
TGCCTCATTCACATTGAACACCATTAACACTCAGTATGTTCCTGTTTCATTCACATTCAGTACCATTAACACTCACAGTATTCCTGCTTCATTCACACTGAACACCATTAACACTCAGTATGTTCCTGCTTCATTCACACTCAGTACCATTAACCCTCACTGTGTTTCTGTCTCATTCATACTGAACACCAGTATCACCCATTGTGCCCCTGCTTCATTCTCACTGAACACTATTAACACTCACTATGTTCCTGCATCATTCACACTGAACACCATTAACACTCAGTATGTTCCTGCTTCATTTGCATTGAACACAATTAACACTCACTGTGTTCTGGCTTCATTCACACTCAGTACCATTAACACTCACTGTGTTTCTGCCTCTTTACACTGAACACCAGTAACACCTATTGAGTCCCTGCTTCATTCTCACTGAACACCATTAACACTCACTGTGTTCCTGCTTCATTCATACTGAACACAATTTACACTCACTGTATTCCAGCTTCGTTCACATTGAACACCATTAACACTCACTGTGTTCCTGCTTCATTTATATTGAATACCATAAACACTCACTGTGTCCCTGCTTCATTCACACTGGACACCATTAACACTCACTGTGTTCCTGCATGATTCCCACTGAACACCAATAACAATCACTGTGTTCATGCTTCATTCACACTGAACACAATTAATATTCACTGTGTTCCCGGTTCAGTCACAATGAACATCATTAACACTCACACTGTCCCTGCTTTTGGCAATGAACACCATTAACACTCATTGTGTTCATGCATCATTCACACCGTACACCATTAACACTCACTGTGTAACGGATTCATCCACACTGTACAACATTAATACTCACTGTGTTCCTGCTGCATCCACACTGTACACCATTGACACTCACTGTGTTCCTGCTGCATTCACACGGAACACCGTTAACACTCACTGTGTTCCTGTTTCATTCACATTCAGGACCATTAACACTCACTATGTTCCTGCTTCATTCACACTGAACACCATTAACAGTCAGTATGTTCCTGCTACATTCACACTGAACACCATTAACACTCAGTGTTCCTGGATCAGTCACAGTGAACTTCATTAACACTCAATGTGTTTCTGCTTCATTCACACTGAACACCAGTAACACTCACTGTGTTCCTGCTACATTCTCACTGAACACCATTAACACTCAGGCTGTTCCTGCTTCATTCATACTGAACACCATTTACAATCACCGTGTTCCAGCTTCAATCACACTAAACACGATTAACACTCATTGTTTTCCTGCTTCATTTATATTGAATGACATTAACACTCACTGTGTTCCTGCATCATTCACACTGAACACCACGAACAGTCACTGTGTTTTTGCTTCATTCACACTGAACACAATTAACACTCATTGTGTTCCCGGTTCAGTCACAGTGAACATCACTAATACTCGCACTGTTCCTGCTTTTGGCAATGA
>NW_025157567.1:0-1480 GCF_004010195.1 Chiloscyllium plagiosum
CCATTCTAGAATTTTGCAAGAAAGCAGACATTCCAGGAATGAAGTGGTGACATGAGAGAGGGAGCAGAGGAGTATAACCAGGATAGCCAGCTTGGGCTGGAGGGTTTGAACAATGAAGAAAGTTGTAATAAGCTGGGGTCTGTTTTCCTTGGAGAAGCGAAGGCTGAAAGGGAATCTTTTAGAAGTGTACAAGATGCCGAGGGTCTTAGATAGGGTGAATAGGAAGACACTTCCTCCATTGGTAGTGGGGTCATAAACTGAGGGAGCAGGTCATCAATTTCAGGTAAGGAGTAAGAGTCTGAGAGGAGATTTGTGGCCAATTTTTTTTCACTCAGCGGGCGGAAAGAGTTTGGGACTCCCTGCTTGAAATGGTGGTTGTGTCACAAACTCTTTCACTACATAAGATGCATTGGGTGGGGCTCTTAATTTGCAGTTGTAGCATCCATACATTTGGACCAGGAGTCTCCAGGTTCAAACCACTGCAGGATTTGAATCATCTGAGCAGGATGATGTTTTAAAAAGTTCCATAAGAAGTATTTAGATATTCACTTGCTGCGCCATTGCCTTCAGGACTAAAAGCTGGTAAATGCAGAGCCATTGCAGTCGGGTGTTTGGGGATGGTATGCACACAATGGGCTGGATGCCTCCTTCTGTGCTGTTAATGTCTGTGAGTGCATTACATCACATGAATGATGCTGCAGTATTTAGATCTCCTTTCGATTTTGGTTCAAAGATTATTCCTTGTCTTCATTTCTCTCTTCAACTGATTTGCAAAGCAAAATATCTGTCTTTTTGTGGTTTTAGAATGACATATGATAACTCAGTATATAATATCCTTTGCTCTGTAGAAATGTGTCTGAGTTCAGGCGAGTACCTGAGTGTGATTGTTCAATGACACTGATTAACACCAATCCCCAATCATCCATGATTAAAACAGGACGGACTTCCCAGGATAATATGAATGATGAATCAAAGGGGAGGAAATTTCAGATTCAGATGAGGAGAAATGTCTTGACTCCGAGATTATCGAATCTGTGGAATTCTCTCTCCCAAAAGGCAGTGAAGGTTAGAACACTGAATGTCTCCATGAATGAGTCAGCTAAATGTCTGAGGGTTAAAGGCATCAAACAATTTGGGAACAATGAGGGGGACTCAGTTGGACGAACAGGTTGAATGGTGGAGTAGGCTTGAATGGCAGAATGGTCTCCACCTGCCGATACTTTCTAATGTTTTGATGTTCGTTCCAAGCTCACAGTTAATTAGTTCAAATTTCCAAGATTGCCTGCATGAAATTTGTCTAACAATAAATTCAGGCCAAACTGCTCAACCTTTGATCCTGAGATAAATCTCTTCATTTCAGCAGTCAGTCAAGTGAGCCTTCTCTCAACTGCCTCCAATGCAATGTTTGGCCTCATTCATGATGGTGAGCACTGCAGTCAATATTCTTGGTGCAGACTTCCTGTGCTCTGTACAGTGGTAG
>NW_025157568.1:0-1480 GCF_004010195.1 Chiloscyllium plagiosum
TTCGAAGAGAATAAATGAACCAGGAAGAGGGACTCGTGAACTCTCGCGCGGTATTCGAGTAAAACTCAAGGGAAAGGTTTGCCGTCTCTCTCGAGAGTTTAAGAGACAGCAAGATTAACGGTGGTTTGAGACTTGGAGCCACCATGGGCAGCGTTCGAGTCGCCAAAGCTGTACCAGTTACATGGGTTCTTGGTTTGTGAAAACCAAGGCAATGAGGCGGTCGCGCCCAATGAGAGGGGATCTCCGGAGGTAAAAGCAAATTATATTGGCAAAGAGAGAGAGAGAGAGATACAGAGAGAGAGAGAGAACAGAGAGAGATGAACACTTTTCCAATATCCATGAAAATCGGCTCCAACAAGAGCGAACAAAAAGAGAGTCGACAGACAACTCGGAATGGTAAAAAAAATACAATATATGCGAAATAATTATGACCCAGTTTCTGTAAAGCAGTTACAAATGTAAATCAAGGAACGTGGTTTTCTGGAGGAAGGAAGTTTTAGTAACATGCAGTTGCAAATGCTGAGGTCACCATTGGAGGAGAGAGAGAGAAGGAGAAACGGAAGGGTAAAATAGAACCTGTGAATTGGAGCGCTTATAACATGTTAAAGGCTGAGCCTGATTTCAGGGAAAGAAAATCTCGAATAAAAGATAGATCAAGTACACGGACAAACACCAGCGCACATGCACACACACACACGGAAAACAACCAAATGAAGCTGTACAGTGTCTTAAGACTGGATCAGATCCTGACCTTAATGGGTGCCCTCGAAGAGCTACAGCCCCCCTACGAGATCCACTTCGCGAAGATTCCAAGTCAACGGTCGCTGCCTCAGGGTCTGCTGAATCACCAATAGCATATCGTACCCACAATCAATTGAAAAGAATCCCTAAAGAAGTCGAGACAATTTTCCAGTACCTGAAGCACCTCACGAAAGTCGATAACGTCTACTGTGGACTGATACCACCCAAAGACTTAACGACGCCAGACATCACACTGTATGAGGCACACCTGAGGAGCAGCTTCATCAATGGAATGAAGTACGAAACAACAAAATAGGTAATAATATACGTGTATTACCTGGGACACGGGAAAGCTGAATTAGATAGAACAATACGTGATGCAGTCTGAAAAATTGCTGGCTCAAGAGAACCATAACCGGAAATTAAAGGTGGAACAGCAATCACATGAACCTCAGCTTATTATGATGCAAATGGTCGTTCAGCCGTTGGAGGGAGGAACTGCGGGAAAAGAGAGAGGCACGGGAGGAGTTCGCAAAAGAGGAAGGGATCGCGGAAGTGCGCTTGCAGAGATAGATCTGGCTGGTGCTTTGTTTGCGGAGCAATGGACCACTGGTCGAGACAGTGCCCGCATAGACAGCCTCAATCGGTCCTGGAGGCTGGACAGCATGGTAACTGACAGGGGACGACTGAGGTGGGCAGGCCACAAGGTACAGGTAAACCTCTTTCCTTTACACTTGGC
>NW_025157569.1:0-1480 GCF_004010195.1 Chiloscyllium plagiosum
GCCTCCACTGAACAGCCAGCTTTGCCCCCTTCCTCGAGTCCACTGTCACTGTTACTGTAATGGGACACATTGAAGGTAAGCAGGGAACCGCCTTCTTAGTAGCCGTTCCTGTCCACCTCTGGTACCAACCAGGGCTGGTTTCTCCCCACATTACCTTATCTGTAACGAGGGCAACAAAGTAAAGGCCCTGGGATTTTTAGCACACGGCAACAGTCAGACCCCGGGATCACTGACCAGACCCAAATGCTGACCAACAGGAAGTTATCTTGTTTCTCTAGCCCTTACACTGTGGCGGGTTTACTTCACCACTAGTAACCCCGACATGACCCCTCAGAAGGACCCTTTCCCGACCTCTGGTCAGCCTCTATGCATGATGTGGGGTGCACCCCTGTGGATCCTATCAAGATCCAAACTACACCAGGAGCAGGACTGCCTTCGATACCTCAATACCCCCTCAGACCAGAAGCCAGAGAGGGGACATCAGCTTTGATAGACTCGTTCCTCCAACAGGGTGATCTAGTCCCCTGCCAATCGCCCTGAAATACCCCCATTCCACCGGTCCCGAAGCCAGAGTGGAGGTTAGTGCAGGATCTCCAACAGATCGACAGAATAGTGCAGCCATTCTCAGCAATATCCGTGTCAGTGCCTGCGTTTCACCATCACTGACCTGCAGCATGCTTTCTTTGCTCTCCCCCTGGCAGCTGAGTCTCAATATGTGTTTTTTCTCACCTTTAAGGATCAGCAGCACATTTGGACCTGAGGAGCTGCAGGAGAGTGCACAGCCTAGGCAGGGGCTGGGTATGGAGTTAGTACCTGAGCTCTACAAATAATTTGCCTCTGTGGGTAAAATTTACTCAAAGAACAGGACGAGAAGGGCAAGAAGTTATAATTTTGAGAGATACAGAATCTAACCAGTCGCTGATAGTAAGAGATAAGCTAATTCGCACTCTGTTCATCTGTTCACCCGAGAATGTGGTCATTTGTGGGATAGATGGACAGAAATTTAGCGCTCCCCGATGTAAGATCAGGTTGGAGTTCCAACTCAAGTTTGGGGAAGTAACAGTGGGAGTCATTGACAAATATAAGTTCCAGGAATTCAGTTTGTTCTTGGGAATGGTTTAGCAGGATCCAAGGTGGGAGTGACATCCCTTGTTATAGACAAGCCCAAGGAAGACCAAGAAACTGAGGAGTTGAAACAGAAATATCCTGGTATTTTCCCACTCTGTGTCGTAACCAGATCCCACTATCATAAATCACAGCATGAAGCATAAACTAAAGAGAAAGATGAAGGAGTGGAGGTTCAGTTTGTGGACAGCCTGTTTGACGTAATGGTGCAGGAAAGACCTGAACAGGGAGAGGGTCAGACAGAAGTGTTTACTCCTGAAAGGCTGAGGGACGTGCAATGGAAAGACAAGACGATAAAAGAGGTATACAGTGGAAACTCGATTATCCGAACGAGATGGGTGGGCACTATTTCGTT
>NW_025157570.1:0-1480 GCF_004010195.1 Chiloscyllium plagiosum
GTGAAGGTTATTTGGAGGAATATATGTAAGTGGTAAGTTAAAGTTTGGTTCGCTTTTATTTAAGGGAGTCAGAACATTGATGTAAAGACATGTTGAAGCAGTTTCACTGCGTCTTAATGGGACTGTACCTGGAGTATTGTATACAGTTTTGGTGACCCAATCTCAGAAAGAATATACTGACCTGAGAGGAAATGCAGTGGACATTCTCCTGATTAATCCCTCAGATGGTGAGATTGCCTGATGAGGAAACTCGGCTTGTGTTCTCTAGAGTTTCAAAGAATGAGAGGTGGGTCACAGTGAAATTTAGAAAATTCACAAAACATCTGACAAGTTGGAAATTAACAGAACGCTTCCCTGGCTGTCTATTCCACATTCAAGGCAAATAATGGCAGGATCTGGGATAGGACAGTTAAGACTGCAATAAGGTGAACATTTTTCACATGGAGGGGACTAACTAACACAGGGGCATGGAAACCTACTGGCAGGGCAAGATTGGTGAGAATCTACAGATATTCTCCAAGTGTGTCCAGCGGAACAGAATAACCAGGGAACAGGTAGGGCTCATTCGTGACTTGCCAAGTTGCATCCAAATCAACTTTAGTGGTAGGGAACAGGCGGTGGTGGTAGAAGGCTGTTTGTGTGATTGGAGGCTGGTGTCCAATGGTCTACCACGGGGATCAGTGCTGTTTCTCTGAATATTTGTGATTCGGAGGTGTTGGTGTTGGACTAGGGTGGACAAAGCTAAAAAGCGCATAATACCAGGTTATACTCCGAAAGGTACATTCGGTGGCACGAGCTTTCGAAGTGCTTCATTAAAGTGCACTACCACCTGATGAAAAACCAGTGCTTCGAAAGCTCGTGCCTCCGAATAAACCTGTTGGACTATAAGCTGATGTTTCCTGATTTTTAAACCTTATCATAAAGGATGCAGCTGTGAATATCGACAAGAGTTGGGGGTGTCATAAGTAAGTTTGTGTTTGATATAAAGATTGGCCGGGTAGTTGGCAGTGAGGAGGAAGGCCTTATGTTACTGGAAGATACAGATGGAATGGTAAGATGGTCACGTCAATGGCAGATGGAATGTAACCAGGATAAATATGGCGTCATGCACTTTGGAAGAAGGAACAAGGCAGGCAAGGACTCAATGAATGACAGCACACTCGGAAGCTGAGAGGGTGCTTCTCCACATATCCCTGAATGTGGCTAGACAGGGTAACACACAATTTGAGAATGCGTACGCGAGCATAAACACAACCTTCACACATCGAAGCATAGATTATAAGAGCTATGCGGAACTTTCAGTAGGCCAAGATGGAAAACTGTGTGTAGTTCTGGGAGCTCCATTACAAGAACGATGTAATTGCACTGGAGGGGTGCAGAGGAGATTCACCAGGACGTTCCCTGGGATGGAGAGAAGCTGGATAAGCTCGGGTTGTTTAGTTTGGATCAGAGAAGGCTAAGAGGGAAATGAATCAGGAGG
>NW_025157571.1:0-1481 GCF_004010195.1 Chiloscyllium plagiosum
AATGAAGTACATTCGTAAGGAAGACAATAATCTACTGCTGAAACTCCCGGCTTCAAACCTGCCGAAGCAAATCTGATTCGCACTCACACCAAACTCCCATCCATCTGTCATTCGTGTGCACGCGGATATATATTGCTATTGTGACTGGCAATGCCTTTATTTTAACATTCTCAAACACTTTATCTCATCAGTCCATAAAACTTCTCACGTTCCCTCAGTTGATTATCCAAAAGCCTGCCAGTTGATCTTAGGTAAAACAGTTTCCTCCATATGTGTTCCTTCTCAAACAATGCTTTGCGTATTCCAGCACTCCAATCGCCACGCACTTTCTCTCAGTTTCTGATGAGCACACACACACGCAGAGAGAGCAAACCTTCCCATTGTAGACAGTAATCTGATACGAGTATAGTTAGCATATGATAGTAAAGTTTGCAATACTCTCTATGCTGGGCAGATAGTGCAGTTTACTGAGCAACACACTAGCATGGTCTGCACAGCTCTCCATTCTGGACTGTCATCTTGTCCCAGTTTATGTTGTTTGTGGTGTTCTGTGAAACCGATTCAGAATTTGATGTAACAAGCCATTTCAGCTGATCTGACAATGCCTTTATTCAATTATCTCATTCTTGTAATTTTACTCTCGAAGATCTTACTTCTCCAGTTAGTCACACGGCCCTGTCTTTTTCCCCATAATTCCACAACATCTTTTCAGTTAATGAACTGTCTGTTTCTGTCTTTTATGTGAACCTCTCTGTCCCTCTGTATCGTTCCCTGGTCTTGGGTTTTGGTTCCTTGGTCTATGGAGTGCTGGCATTGTGCAGCTCTGAAATAATGAAAGGGTGTATGTGAGGCTATTGTTCACTTCTCTGTATGTCCCAGGTGATGGTCCATAGACAGGGGTGTATCAGAAGTTATGAGACACATCCTTGTAACTTGGTCTGTACCTGTATTTGTCCCTCTCAGGTGACCTTGCGATCAGTGACACGAGGAAGCCCCTTAAGTAACGGACCAGACATCTAAATTGTCTGACAATGCTGTCACTTTAAAAAATATATTATTTTTTCCTTTTTTAAAAAAATAACAGATATTAAAGACCAAACTGCCTGCTGAAAACGGCTCAAGTAAATAACTTACGACGCTTTCAGGGTTTTTAATAAATAGTTATCTCCAGCTGCTATTCTCTCTGAAACCTGTCTTGATGCTGCTCCCTCTTGGATTGGAGAACTGTATCCAAGAATGTATGTCTGAAATTTCCATTTCACCAAGGGGTTTGTTTGGGTGATGTTAGTATATTCGAACAGTTCATTTGTAGAAGGTACTATTTCCATTATTCTGTTAAGGTTTCCAATAGTTAAAGTATTCTAAATTCCTCTTCAATTTGTATGGATTTTCATAGCAGTGTTTATATATATTGTGTCTTGCTTAATGGTGAGTGGTTTGACTAGTAGCATCACATCTGAAACACCCAACTCACATCTACC
>NW_025157572.1:0-1481 GCF_004010195.1 Chiloscyllium plagiosum
CCTGAGCCACTGCACCAGCCGTTACAACTGTTGTTATCTGTGTCCCCTCCAGCAGACGCTACAATACTCCTCATGTCTGTAACACATACAGACAATGCAGCTCTCTCTGAAAATGTGACATACTTCTCTGCTCAGAATTCTTATAGTTCCTCACAAAATCTCACCTCTTTCATTAACATCTGTGCTAGACCTCTCTAAAGTTTCTTTATTCTTGTTTAAACTTCTGATCACCTAAAATTTCTCCCTTTGTAAATGTGTCACCCATTCACCTTCTGTAACTCCATATAACTGCAATCAATGACACCACGTGTTCCATAAATCTCTATAATTACAATGTAGAGCAGGTCTGTATGTAGGAATGGATAGAGACAGAGGAAGCTGATGTGCTGAACATTTTGTCAAACATTAAGATTGACAAGTCGCCAAGCCTGGACCAGATTTGTCCTCGGCTGCTTTGGGAAACGAGAAATGCAATTGCTTCGCCACTTGCGAAGACCTTTGCATCCTTGCTCTCCACTGGAGTCGTACCTGAGGACTGGAGGGAGGCAAATGTAATTATTCTCTTCAAGAAAGGAAATAGGGAAATCCCTGGCAATTACAGACCAGCAAGTCTCACGTCTGAGTCTGCAAGGTGTTCGAAATGAGTCTGAGGGATAGGACTTATGACCATCTGGAAGAGCATGACTTGATTAAATGTAGTCAACATGGCTTTGTGAGGGGCAGGTCATGCCTCACAAAACTTCTCGATTTCTTTGAGGATGTGACTAGTTATGTTGATGAGGGTCGAGCTCTGGATGTGTTGTATATGGACTTCAGTAAGGCATTTGATAAGGTTCTCCATGGTAGGCTCATTTAGAAGGTCAGGAGGAATGGGAAACAGGGGAACCGAGCTGTCTGGATGCAGAATTGGCTGGCCAATAGAAGTCAGCGAGTGGTAGTAGAAGAAAAGTATTCTGCCTGGAAGTCAGTGGTGAGTAGTGTTCCACAGGGCTCTGTCCTTGGGCCTCTACTGTTTTTAATTTTTATTGATGACTTGGATGAGGGGACTGATGGATGGGTCAGCAAGTTTGCAGACGACACAAAAGTTGGAGGTGTCGTTTACAGTATAGAGGGCTGTTGTAGGCTGCATTGGGACATTGACGAAATGCAGAGATGGGCTGAGATGTGTTGCAGATAGAGATCAACCTGGATAAATGCGAGGTGATGCATTTTGCAAGGTCGAATTTGAAAGCTGAGTACAGGATTAAGGATAGGATTCTTGGCAGTGTGGAGGAACAGGAGGATATTGATGTGCAGATACATAGATCCCTTAAAATGGCCACCCAAGTGGACAGTATTGTTAAGAAAGCATATGGTGTTTTGGCTTTCATTAACGGGGGATTGAGTTTAAGAGTCGTGAGATCGTTTTGCAGCTCTATAAAACTTTGGTTAGACCGCACTTGTAATACTGCGTCCAGTTCTGGCTACCCTATTATAGGAAA
>NW_025157573.1:0-1481 GCF_004010195.1 Chiloscyllium plagiosum
TTTTTTTTCATTTTCTGGATATGTCGCTGTCTAATATCTATGGCTTGTTGTACTGCATCTGTCCATTCATGGTCTGTTGCATCAGTGAGTAAAATTGTTTGGTCCAAATTTGCCCAGTTGTATTTATGGAGTCTGTTGTGAGTATCATTAATCATTTCTCTAAGCATTCTGCGGTCGTTTTGCTCGGCCATTATCTTGGTTGGTGGGGTGTTATGGGGAGGACTACATTTAAGCCATTTTGGTAGTATCTGTTTCCTTCTGCATTCGTGCAAGAAGTACAGCTATTCGCAGGTGCCGCTCTGTCAGATGGCATGGTTTCCAATACTCATGCGAGGTTTTTCGCATTGCACCCATAGGTCTCAATGTGTTTGGAGAAGATTTGTAGCTCAGTTTGAGGTTCTGGATGCAGGAATGCTTGCTGAGCTGGAAGGTTGGTTTTCAGATGTTACATCACCGTACAAGTTAACACCATCAGTGAGCCTCCGGATGAAGCACTGGTGGTATTTTCTATTTATGTGTTTTGGTTTACTTGGGTTGGTGACATCATTCCTGTGGTGATGTCATTTCCTGTGATGCGCCATTTCCTGTTCATTTTCTCAGTGATGGTAATTGGGATCCCAGTCAATGTGTTTGTTGACAGAGTTCCGATGCTTCTTGGAATTCTCATCCATTTCTTTGTTTGGATTGTCCGAGGATAGATGTGTTGTTCCAGTCGAAGTGGTGTCCTTCTTTATCCAAATGTAAAAACACTAGTGAGGGAGGGTCATGTCGTTTCGTGGCTAGTTTTCTGTGTGTTCGTCCAATGCAGTGCTTGTTACAGTTCTTCCAAGGTATTTTGTAAATGACGTTCATTTTGTTTGATTTCTGTTTAAGGTCTTTCAAGTTAATTAACTGCTGTTTTAGTGTGTTGGTGGGTTACCATGATGTCAAGAAGTCTGAGTCATCTGGCAGTCATTTCCGAGATGCCATTGTTGTAGGGGAGAGTGGCTAGAGTTTCTGGACGTGTTGCATTCGCTTGTTTGGGTTTGTTGCTGAGAAATCAGCGGACTGTGTTCATTGGGCACCCTTTTAAGGCAATGTATAAAATAAAAATACTAATAATAATAGGAATAAAAATGCCGGTTTTAACAAATAACTAACTTTAGTCCCTGCAATATTATGACGATGGTTTGTACTTGAGTAGAAGTAACAGCAAGAATATAGAACATGTTAAGTAGTATTATAACATCCAATACAATTCTCCTCTTTCAAGATGTGTTCTAACCCTGAATGAGTATTCCATATTAATGCCAATCATGCCATTTAAATCTCTTTCATTCGTGAAATAGGATTTCCATATTTGTATCACAAAGTCCTTCATTCTCTGTATACATCTGTGCACTCTGTGTCACTAACATAACTTACAAATCCCATTTCCAGAACGGTGAGCATTTCTCTTCTTTTTGTGCGATGATGACAGACTTTCTGTATCTTCCGGAGAA
>NW_025157574.1:0-1481 GCF_004010195.1 Chiloscyllium plagiosum
TGTCGCTTTCACTCTATTTTGTCCTAATAACAAGGTATCGATTCAACACTGTGGATTAACCACCTTCGGACACATCACTGTAAAGTCCCGACCCCACCCACTATTCGCTAAACCATCATGAACAGTAGGGCCACCCACTTGCATTCTTCCTCACTCCCTGCCTTCCTCTCACTCCAAGAGAAACAGCCTGGAATAGGACAGAAGGGGGGAATCCAGGTATTGGTGTGCCTGATGTCCATTCCTTCACACTCCTCTACCGCTCCTTCCACCCCCAATCCCAATGTAGATTAGAGCCTGACACGTGCCAGAGATGACCGGAGCGCATCGTGTGGAGATTGCGAATCATCCACGTCCAAACAACAATGTTCAGTGGACGACATTTCTCACTTTAACCTCTCTGTCTGTTCCGATACTTCTCTCCCTCCCAAAACAACAAATATCTGATCACATAGTTATACAGAGACATGTGTAAACACCCCAAAAAACGAACACTCTCAATACATACATAGAGATAGACACGCACACATGTAGTGGCATACATAGACATATACAGTCACAACCGCCCAGTCCGTGACACAGATGGACAGATATGCACACAAAATGCACAGTCACATTAACTCATCGACAAATGCACACAGAGAGCAACACGCAGACATTGGGATCTTTCAGACAAAGAGATCAGGTTTTGATCAATAACAGGTTCAAGGGTCACCGGGTGAAAGCAGGAGAATGATGTTGAGAAACATAAAAGCCATCATTAAATGGCATATCGGATGGGTTGGGCGGAATGGCCTAGTTCTGTTCCTACTTTATGCGTGTGTGGTGTCATGCTATCTGGTATTCCCTTCCCGAGATAGGAGTGGAGGCTGGGTTTGATACATGTTTGTTGGAAATAGTCAGTGGTAATGTGGGACAGATTTGAACAGCTGAATGGTATACGTCTATTTCGAAGTATTGCGTCCTTAGGTTTCAAAAGAGGTGGTGATGTCATGTTAGGTTAACTCAGTTATAAAATTTGGGCTTCAGCATCTTTAATGTTGTGTTACCTGTGGTGTCCTCATCCTCAGGGAGAAGTGAAGATTCGGTAATTTGGAGTTATTCAACGCTGAGCTCGTCTGATATTTGCTGGACAATAATCAATGTTTATTAGGTCCAGACAGGAGGGGGTTGATCAGACACAATCGGATCGTCAGACATAATCGGATAGTGGGATTCAATTGGACGGTCAGAGACAGTCCCACCATCAGACAACATTGAATGGTCAGACAGACTCTGATCAGCCATGAGGATTCTGAACGGTGCAGCCAAATGGCCAACTGCTGTCCCTACCCATGTGATGGTCTCTCAATCCACACTTCGAGGCTGTTGCAGAGGAAGAGGACAAATGCTTTCAGCCAGAAAGGATCGTTATAATGAGACGAGGGGAAAGAATTCTGCCCCACGAAGCTGTTACACAGGAATAAAGAATGACGTCATTCAGT
>NW_025157575.1:0-1481 GCF_004010195.1 Chiloscyllium plagiosum
ATTATCGGAGGTATTGAGGAAGCACTTTCTGAGATACTGAGGAAGAACTACCTGAGGTATTGAGGGAGCACTTTCTGGGGTATTGAGGGAGCACTGCCTGAGGTATTGAGGGAGCACTTTCTGAGATATTGTGGGAGAACTTTCTGAGGTATTGAGGGAGTACTATCTGAGGAATTAAGGGAGCATTATCTGAGGAACTGTAAGCGAACTATCTGATGTAATGAGGGAGCACTTTTTGAGGTATTGAGGTAGCACATTCTGTGGTATTGTGGGAGCACTATCTGAAGTATTGAGGGAGAACTATCTGAAATAATGAGGGAGCACTTTCAAACGTATTGAGAGAGCACTATCTGAGGTCCTGCGGGAGAACTATAAGAGATATTGAAGGAGAACTGTCTGAGCTATTGAGGGAGCACTTTCTGAGGTATTGAGGTAGCACATTCTGTGGTATTGTGGGAGCACTATGTGAGGTATTGAGGGAGGACTTTCTAAGATATTGAGGGAGCACTATCTGAGGTACTGCGGGAGAACTATATGAGATATTGAGGGAGAACAATCTGAGGTATTGAGGGAGAACTCTATGAGGTTTTGAAGGAGAACTATTAGAGGTATTGAGGGCGCACTTTCTGATGTATTGAGGGAGAAATATCTGAGGTACTGAGGGAGCACTTTCAGAGACATTGAAGGAGCACTTTCTGAGGTACTGAGGGAGCACTTTCTGAGGTATTGTGGGAGCACTTTCTGATGTACTGAGGGAGCACTTACTGAGGTATTGAGGGAGCACCTTCTGAGGTACTGAAGGAGCAAATTTGTGAGATATTGAGGGAGCACTTTCAGAGGTACTGAGGGAGCACTTTCAAAGGTACTGAGGGAGCACTTTCTGAGGTACTGAGGGAGCACTTTCTGATGTACTGAGGGAGCACTTTCTGAGGTTTTGAGGTAGCACTTTGTGGGGTATTGAGGGAGCACTGCCTGAGGTACTGAGGGAGCACTTTCTGAGATATTGAGGGAGCACTTTCTGAGGTATTGAGGGAGGACTTTCTGAGTTACTGAGGGAGCACTTTCTGAGGAACTGAGAGAGCACTTTCTGAGGTATTGAGGGAGCACTTCCTGAGGTGTTGAGTGAGAAATATCTGAGATATTGAGGGAGTTCTTTCTGAGGTATTGTGGGGGCACCTTCAGATGCATTGAGGGAGTACTGTCTGAGGTATTGAGGGAGCACTTTCTGAGGTATTGAGGGAGCACTGTCCGCGGTACTGAGGGACCAGTTTCTAAGGTACTGAGGGAGCATTTTCTGACGGACTGAGGAAGCACTATCAGAGGTACTGAGGGAGATATATACGAGGTACTTTGTGAGCATTTTCTCAGATATTAAGGGAGCACTTTCTTTGATATTGAGGGACACTTTCTGAGGTATGGAGAGAGCACTGTCTGAGGTACTGAAGGATCACTTTCTGAGGTATTGAGGGAGCACTTTCTGA
>NW_025157576.1:0-1481 GCF_004010195.1 Chiloscyllium plagiosum
TGATTCCATCCGGGTGTCTGATTCCATCAGGGAATGTGATTCCATCAATGAGTCTGATTTCATCAATGAGTCTGACTCCATCATGAAGTCTGATTCCATCAGGGAGTCTGATTACATCAATGAGACTGATTCCATCGGGGAGTCTGATTCCATCGGGGAGTCTGACTCCATCGGGAGACTGATTCCATCAATGAGTCTGATTCCATCAGGGAGAATGATTCCATCGGGGAGTCTGATTCCATCAGGGAGTCTGATTCCATCGGGGAGACTGATTCTATCGGGGAGTCTGATTTCATCAGGGAGTCTGATTCCATCAATGAGTCTGATTCCATCGGGGAGTCTGATTCCATCAATGAGTCTGATTCCATAAATGAGTCTGATTCCATCGGGGAGACTGATTCCATCAATGAGCCTGATTCCATCAGGGAGTCTGATTCCATCAATGAGTCTGATTCCATCGGGGTGTCTGATTCCATCATTGAGTCTGATTCCATCGGGGAGACTGATTTCATCGGGGAGACTGATTCCATCCGGGTGTCTGATTCCATCAGGGAGTGTGATTCCATCAATGAGTCTGATTTCATCAATGAGTCTGACTCCATCATGAAGTCTGACTCCATCGGGAGACTGATTCCATCAATGAGTCTGATTCCATCAGGGAGAATGATTCCATCGGGGAGTCTGATTCCATCAATGAGTCTGATTCCATCGGTGAGACTGATTCTATCGGGGAGTCTGATTTCATCAGGGAGTCTGATTCCATCAATGAATCTGATTACATCGGGGAGACTGATTCCATCAATGAGTCTGATTCCATCGGGGACTCTATTTCCATCAATGCGTCTGATTCCATCAATGAGTATGAATCCATGGGGGAGACTGATTCCATCAATGAGTCTGAATCCATAAATGTGCCTGATTCCATCGAGGAGTCGGATTCCATCAATGCATCTGATTCCATCGGGGAGACTGATTCCATCAATGAGTCTGTTTCCATCAGGGAGTCTGATTCCATCAATGAGTCTGATTCCATCAATGAGTCTGATTCCCTCAGGGAGTCTGCTTCCATCGGGGAGTCTGATTCCATCAGGGAGACTGATTCCATCAATGAATCTGACTCCATCAGGGAGTCTGATTTCATCTGGGAGTCTGATTCCAACAATGAGTCTGATTCCATCAATGTGTCTGTTTCCATCAATGAGTCTGATTCCATTGGGGAGTCTGATTCCATCGGGGTGTCGGATTCCATAAATGCGTCTGATGCCATCGGGGAGACTGATTCCGTTGGGGAGTCTGATTCCATCGTGGAGTCTGATTCCATCAATGAGTCTGTTTCCATCGGGGAGTCAGATTCCATCAATGAGACTGATTCCATCAGGGAGCCTGATTCCATCGGGGAGTCTGATTCCATCAATGAGTCAGATTCCATAAATGAGTCTGATTCCATTGGGGAGACTGATTCCATCAATGAGTCTGATTCC
>NW_025157577.1:0-1481 GCF_004010195.1 Chiloscyllium plagiosum
AGTCCTGCTTCGATTGAAAGGGAAGTCACTCTGTTCTCACCTCAAATTACTACACGGGCAGATCAGTTGAAAGAATAAGGAGCAAAAGACAAGAGTACTATTTGTTTGAACCATGTCCTCGCAATATTCAAAAGAAAATTGATGCGTGGTCTTCCATAATGCATTAATTCAACATGACATCATTTTTCAAACAATATTCAGAACGGTGGATATTTGTTCTTTTAATTTGTTTCCAATTCAGTGTCGAAATGAGAACGTGAATTGATCTTCTATAGTGTGTTTATAATCCAGAATTTGATTCAATCTTTATCACCATTGCTCTAGCTCTTTCAAACAATAGTAATAAATGAGCCTGTGTCCATCCTGCAGATTAATAAGTTCTTTCAGTTCTGACTGTTGCAGTGAATGTTGTAAAGGATTTTCTGCAGGCCCACATAAAATCGAAATGTTTCAAGGCAAGGTGCCAAAAGTTAATCCAAGGTTAAAGATGACCAAGCATTATGAATAATACATGCAGAGGGGCGGAGTATAAAAGCAGAATTCAGCTCCATGTCCAAATAATATTTGTGGCTCCCTCAGAAAAGACGACAACCGATTCACTCTGTAAGTTCACCAAAATAGGAAAAACAAGAGACTGGAATTCCCAATTCTGCAACAACATCCGTAGATCAGGAAGAAAATCAAGGTTTGTTTCTGAAATTCATAAATGTTGATGAGAAGAATGTGGGAGATGTATGGGATATTGGAGGATGATAAACTATGTTGTAGATGACACAATGATTAACCGGCTGGGTCACAGTGAGCAAGAACGTGTTGGTTGCAAAAGGATACAAACAGATTGTCAGATGGTCCGATCAATGACTGATAAACGGTAACACTGAATTATGTGAGCTGCTGCATTTTGGAAGATGTAACAAGACAAGAGAGAACTCAAACCATGAAGATACGTTACATTTGCTTTTGGAGCAGAGTAGAGTGAGGGGTGAACCTGACAGAAGTGTATTATAGTTTGAGAGGTATGGGACGAGTGAACAGACAACAGCTATTCCTCTTAGTCAAAGGGTCAAAAACAAGAGAAATACATTTGAAGTGAAAGAGAAGATACTAAGAGAGGATTTGTGAAATCTCTTTCGAGCCCAGAGCATGATATGTGTCAGAAATACATTGCCTGGGAGGGTAGTTCAGGAAGGTAACCTCACAAACATTACAAAGCACTTGTATCAGCACTGGGTGGTGCAGACTCGATGGGCCTTGTCTTTATTACATGATTCCATGTGGTGACAGCCCATGAAAGCTGTCATATATTCTGAAGCAGCAGCCAATTGGACTTGTTGGTTTGTTAAATCTAACGGTGCTCAGTAAGTGACGAGACTCAACCTAGGACAGCCCATCCATCTCCAAAATCATCCAGGATAATTCACATGCGCAGTGCAAGAATCGTCCAACATCAGCATCAACATTATTCCAGCTGTTTGACGCCA
>NW_025157578.1:0-1481 GCF_004010195.1 Chiloscyllium plagiosum
AGCCTACACCACACTCTCAGACGCTGTGTTCCAACCCTAACCCCTGGAGTAATCTGGCCTATCGCACACTCTCAGATACTGTGTTCCAGACCCTAACCCTTGGATTGACCTGGCATCCCCCACACTCTCAGGCACAGTGTTCCAGACCCTAACCCTGGATTAATCCGGCCTATCCCACTCAATCAAGCAATGTGTTCCAGATCCTAACCTGTGAATTAATCCGGACTATCCCACACTCTCAGACACTGTGGTCTGGACCCTAAACCCTGGATTAATCTGCCTATCCCACGCTCTCAGGCACTTTGTTCCAGACCGTGAACCCTGGGTAAATCCGGCCTATCCCACACTCTCAGGCACTGTATTCCAGATCCTAACCCTTGGATTGACCCGGCCTGTCCCACACTCTCAGGCACTTTGCTATAGACCCTCACCCCTGGATTGACCCAGCCTACCCTACACTCTCAGGCATTTTGTTGCATACCTAACCACTGGATTGACCTGGCCTCCCCCACACTCTCAGGCACTGTGTTCCAGAGCTAACCCTGGATTGACTCAGCCTATTCCACACTCTCAGGCACTGTGTTCCAGACCCTAACCCCGGAGTAATCCAGCCTATCCCACAGACATAGGCACTGTGTTCCAGACCCTAACCCCTGGATTAATCCGGCCTATCGCACATTCTTAAACACTGTGATCAAGACCCTAAACCCTGGAGTAATCTGGCCTATCCCACACTCTCAGGCACTGTCTTCCAGATGCCAATCCCTGGATTGACCCGGCCTATCCCACACTCTCAGCAATGTGTTCCAGAACCTAACCCCTGGATTGACCCGGCCAAAATCACACTCTCAGGCACTGTGTTCCAGAACCTAACCCCTGGATTGACCTGGCCTAAATCACACTCTCAGGCACTGTGTTCCAGACCCTAACCCCTGGATTAATCCAGCCTATCCCACATTCTTAAGCACTGTGATCAAGACCCTAAACCCTGGAGTAATCTGGCCTATCCCACACTCTCAGGCACTGTCTTCCAGATGCCAAACCCTGGATTGACCCGGCCTATCGCACACTCTCAGGCACCGTGTTCCAAACCCTAACTCCTGGATTAATCCGACCTTTACCACACTCTCAAGCAATGTATTCCAGACCCTAACCCCTTGAGTAATCCGGCCTATCCCACACTCTCAGGCACTGTATTCCAGACCCATATCACTGCATTAAATGAGCCTCCCACACACTCTCAGGCATTGTGTTCCAGACCATGATTCCTGGAATGACCCAGCCTAGCCCACATTCTCAGATACTGTATTCCAGACACGAACCCCTGGAGTAATCGGGCCTATCCCACACTCTCAGACACTGTGTTCCCGACCTTAAACCCTGGATTACACCGGCCTAACCCACACTCTCAGGCACTGTGTTCCAGACCCTAACCCCAGGATTTACCGGTCCTAAACCACTCTCTCAGACACTGTGTTCCA
>NW_025157579.1:0-1481 GCF_004010195.1 Chiloscyllium plagiosum
GCTGTCCCTGTCCTGGGGAGTGTTTAATGGGGGACAGTGTAGAGGGAGCTTTACTCTGTGTCTAACCCCGTGCTGTCCCTGTCCCTGGGGAGTGTTTGATGTGGGACAGTGTAGAGGGAGCTTTACTCTGTATCTAACCCCGTGCTGTCCCTGTCCCTGGGAGTGTTTGATGGGGGGACAGTGTAGAGGGAGCTTTACTCTGGATCTAACCACGTGCTGTCCCTGTCCCTGGGACTGTTTGATGTGGGACAGTGTAGAGGGAGCTTTACTCTGTATCAGTGTAGAGGGAGCTTTACTCTGTATCTAACCCCGTGCTGTCCCTGTCCCTGGGAGTGTTTGATTTGGGGACAGTGTAGAGGGAGCTTTACTCTGGATCTAACCCCGTGCTGTCCCTGTCCCTGAGAGTGTTTGATGGGGGGACAGTGTAGAGGGAGCTTTACTCTGTATCTAACCCCGTGCTGTCCCTGTCCCTGGGGAGTGTTTGAATTCTGTTCTATTGTTGTTTATCTCCTGCAGACGATCCAGAGTTTGTTAACTCCGCCCAGACTCTCGGAGTCGGGGGCTCGGGATCTGAGGAATCCTGTGTACGACCGTCCCATCCCCACGGCAGACACCGAGAAACTTCGGATCGAGACTGGCCTTGCGTTCTTCAGTTCAGGTGAGTGCGGCCGGGAGGCTGTGAAAGGTGGAGGCTCAAAGATGGCTGTCATCGAGTCATACTGCACAGACACAGGCCCTTCGGCCCATCCCGTCCATGCCAACCAGATATCCCAACCCAATCTAGTCCCACCTGCCAGCACCTGGCCCATATCCCTCCAAACCCTTCCTATTCATATACCCATCCAAATGCCTCTTAAATGTTGCAATTGTACCAGCCTCCACCACTTCCTCTGGCAGCTCATTCCACACACGTACCACCCTCTGGGGGAAAATCCTGCCCCAGAGGTCCCCTCTCACCCTAAACCTTTGCACTCCAGTGTGGAAGCAGCCCATTCAGCCCATTGAGCCCACAGTAACTCTTTGCAGAGCATCCCTCCCACATCCCAACAATCCCCATAGCCTTGCATTCCCCATGGCCAACCCACCCTAACCTGCACATCCCTGGGCACTATGGGACAATTTAGCATGGCCAATCCACCCTAACCTGCACATCCCTGGGCACTATGGAGCATGGCCAATCCACCCTAACCTACACATCCCTGGGCACTATGGGACAATTGCGCATGGCCAATCCACCCTAACCTGCACATCCCTGGGCACTATGGGACAATTGGGCATGGCCAATCCACCCTAACCTGCACATCCCTGGACACTATGGGACAATTTAGCATGGCCAATCCACCCTAACCTACACATCCCTGGACACTATGGGACAATTTAGCATGGCCAATCCACCCTAACCTGCACATCTCTGGGCACTATGTGCACTTCCAAAAGTGCACCTATCGCCATCCCATGCAACAGGAACTTGATGCTCCAAC
>NW_025157580.1:0-1481 GCF_004010195.1 Chiloscyllium plagiosum
GGACCAAGATTTTCTAATTCAGATTAACGACCTACACAGAGTGTAACTAAACCGTCCCAGTCTACACTGATACATCTCATCTGGTTTCTGCTGCCACTCTCCCCTTTCCGCCTCCTGCAAACACCAAGGGTCATCACGGGTTCTGTGACCCTTCAGCAGAACCAAAGACAGCTGGGAAAAGTAGAATCCCTATAGCATGGAAACGGGCTCTTCGGCCCAACAATTACACACCCACCCTCTGAAGTTCATCTCACCCAGACCCATTCTCCTCCCTTTTACTCTCCATTTCCCCAGACTAATGCACATCCCTGAACACTACGGGAAATTTAGCTGGGCCAATTCACTGAACCTGCACATCTTTGGACTACAGGAGATAAGGGTTAAAGATTAAATAATAGGTGGGGACAGAGTGCAAAGATAGACAGGAACATTTGTAAAGACAAAGGAGTGAATAACGATCTGGTGGGAGGGTGGAAAGCTGTTAGTGGAGGAGACAGGAACCTGGTAGCATCTGAGTGGCGGTGGTGGAAATGGTGACTGATGAGTTACATTGTGGCTGCAAAAAGGTCCCGGAGCTTCAAGTTGCCTGTCACTTTAACACACAAGACTGTTCCCTGTCCAACATCTCTGTCTCATGCTTACTGCAATGTTCCAGGGAAGCTTGATACAAGCTGGCAGAACACTCCAGAACATACCAAATGGTCTCCTATTTCAAGGACTGCAATTTTCCCTCCCATGTGGTCAACAATGCCCTCCAGTGTATCTCCTCCCCTTCCCACACCACTGCCCTTGAACCCCACCCTTCCAACCCCAACAAGGATGGGATCCCCCCACTCCTCACCTTCCACCCAAATACAACACATCATCCTCTGCCATTTCCACCACCTACAATCAGACCCCACCAGAGATATATTCCCCTCCGCTCACCTTTCAGCATTCCACAGAGACCATTCCCTCTGTGACTTCCTCATTAGGTCCAAGCTCCCCACCAACCCATCCTCCACTCCCAGCACCTTCGCTTGCCACTGAATGTGGTGTAAAACCTGTGCCCACACCTCTCCCCCTCACCTCCATCCAAGGCACCAAAGAATCCTCCCATATCCAGCAGAGAATTCCCTGCCCACCCAAACACCTCAACTGTTGTGTCCTTTGCTCTCAATGTGGACTCCTCTACACTGGGGAGTCAGGACGCCAACTTGTGGAATATTTCAGGCAATATTTCTGGGGCACATGCACCAACCAACCCCACCGCCTTGTGGCCAACCACTTCAGCTACATCCCCTCTGCCGCCACGCTGCCAAGGACATGCAAGTCCTGGGTGTCCTCCACCCCCAAATCCAAGCTACCCGATGCCTGGAGGAAGAACACCTCATCTTCTACCTTGGAACCTTTCAACCACACGGCATCAAGGTTTCCTCATCTCCTCTCCCCCACCTTATCACAGATTAAACCCTCCAACTCGGCACTGGCCTCCTGAACTG
>NW_025157581.1:0-1481 GCF_004010195.1 Chiloscyllium plagiosum
TCTAATTATTTCAAAAAAAGAGTCATTTGACTTGGTTCAAATGTAGATGTAAACATTTTCGGATCATTTCCATTCAAAGTATTTATTTGCTTATTCGGATCAAACTTGAATTTGCTTCTGTAAATTCAATTTACTGTGTTTTCCATTCATGGAAGTACTCGTTAATTGGTACTTATTTTCATCTTAAATCTGATGCAAATTTGAAATACTGATTACAGTGAAAATTATATGAATTGTGGGCGGTGTGGTGGCACTGCTGTTTCACAGCGCCAGGGGCCCTGGTTCAATTTCCACCTCAGGCAACTGTCTGTGTAAAATTTGCACATTCTCCCCCGTGTCTGTGTGGGTTTCTTCCGGGTGCTCCGGTTTCCTCCCGCAATCCGAAAAATGTACAGGTTAGGTGAATTGACCATACTAAATTGCCCGTAGTTTTAGGTGAAGGGGTAAATGTAGGGAAATGCGTCTGGGTGGGTTGTTCTTCGGAGGGTCAGTGTGGACTTGTTGGGCCAAAGGGCCTGTTTCCACACTGTAAGTAATCTAATCTTATCTAATCTCTAAGTGTGTGCTCTCTAAAAGAAAACCATGGAAGGCTAGATAGAATTCTTGAACAGCCTGTATATTTGAATGAAAAAAAAAACAATTCCTTCCAAAAAACAAAGTTAAAAAATCACACAAAAGCAGATTATTGTCCAACAGGTTTATTTGGAAGCGCTAGCTTTCGGAGTGCTGCTCCTTCAACCAACTGATGAAGGAGCAGCGCTCTGAAAGCTAGTTCTTCAAAATAAACCTGTTGGTTCATAACCTGGTGGTGCTTGTTTTTTTGAACTTTGTACAGCTCAATCCAACACTGGCACGACCAAATCATTCCAAAAACACTCCACGTATGTGCCTTTTAACAATTCAACAATCCTGCAACTGGATTACAATTCTCAGTTTATCTATTTTAATAAATATCTTATCAATATCTAACAACTACTGGAAAACATAAATCATTTTATCTGTTAAAACACAAAATTTAATTATCAATTCATTGTTATCACTGTATGTGAACTATATTTTCACTCTCCAGTGATGTGAAGTGACCGTTGGACATAAATTGTATGTTCTAAATTCACCTACAACCAGATAAATCGGGACAAACACAAAATTAATCAAACTAAGTCAAACAGCAGCGAGAATCAATCAGTTCCAGGATGACCCAAATTGTCTTACACCTTGACTTCCAGCCAATGCCTGAGCATTACATACCTCACTTGGAAATGTCAACAATGACGGGTTTTTGCACCAACACATTGAATGCTTTGAATCCAGCTATTGACCACATGTAGACATTTGTCACAAAGCTATCATGCATTGTGCGGCACGGTGGCACAGTGGTTAGCACTGCTGCCTCACAGCGCCAGAGACCCGCGTTCAGTGCCCGCCTCAAGTGACTGACTGTGTGAAGTTTGCACATTCGTCCCGTGTCTGCGTGGGTTTCC
>NW_025157582.1:0-1481 GCF_004010195.1 Chiloscyllium plagiosum
AATCAGGAGTGTGATGGAATATTCCCCACTTGCGTGGATGGGTACAGCTCCAACAACACTCAAGAAGTGTGACACTATCCAGGACAGCACAGCCAAAAGCAGATGATGAACCTATAGGTTTTGAGGCTTAACAATTGATGAAGTAGTCTCTATATTGATATGTAGACCCTATCACAATATATAAATGTCGTGCAATATTCAATATTACCAGGATGACTCTGCAACACCGTCTGAATGAGGGCGAGTTCTATAATTGTCCAGACAGAGGCTACGACCATTTTCTCAATCAATGGGTGAAGTGGCTTGGTGAAAGTCATCCACATCCAGTGAAGAAAAGGCAGCAATGGTACCAGTGACATTGGTACTGTTTTACTCAATCACCATTTCCCAAGACCAATTCTGCACATTATTAAAGAGCTCATATTTCTCAATATGAAGAAATTAGATACTGCTCACTCCAAAACACGTCATCTGGTACTTGTTAAAAGAAAGGTTTGTCTTTCTTTACAGCTTTCACCACCAAAGAAAATCTCAATGTGCTTTACAATATATTTGAAATGTAGTCACTGTCATAATGTAGGAATCACAAAGTCAATTTATGCACAGGAATCTCCTGGGAAAATATGTGACAATGAAGGACCTATGCTCGAAATGTCGATTCTCCTGCTCCTCGGATGTTGCCTGACCTGCTGTGCTTTTCCAGCACCACACTCTCAAAACATGTGACAATCACCAAGTATTGAACCGTGATGTTGGTTGAAGGACTCATATCATCAAAAAACACTGGGGATAACTCCCCTGCTCTCCTTCAAAACAACCTACAGCAGGCAGGCAGACTTTAACATCTCATTCCAAAAGACACTCTCTGACAAGACCCTCTGCAATAAGAGTTCATAGTGAGGGAGGTGGGGTGCTTCCAAAGTGAGAAAATGTACCTCATCCCTGTGTCCCCTAAAAACAGAGATCAGTGGCAAAATGGTGCCGAGAGACAAAAGGCCCCCACAACTAAAATACAGAACAGTTGGAGTCCACCAACTTCTGGTGGGGTCCACCAAGTTAAATAGAGATGGGAAGAGGGGACGTTGCTGCTTTAAATTGGGTGCACGCATGTCTATGAAAAAAGAAGAAAGAAAGGGAGAGAGAGAGAGAGAGAGAGAAAGAGAAATGGGTCAGAACAAGGGATCAGATCTCTCCCCTCCTTACAGATCTCGCCCAGGGTTTGAAGAGTTGGGCTTTTTTTTTAATCGCCAAAGCCTGGTGGTTAAAGGTTACACTCGGGGATTGCTGCTTACCTGGATTAGGAGCTGGTGGACGGACAGACCAAGGCGCTGCTTTGCGACTCTCGGCTTCAGAGTGGGGACTCCGGGGCCGGCTGCAGTGTTCCCGAGCCTGGGGCACGGAGTACAGGACAAGGCGGTGTGGGTGGGGGATTCGCTCTTTATGGGTGAACTGCTGTGGGGGGAGGGGGTTCCAGGACAAAT
>NW_025157583.1:0-1481 GCF_004010195.1 Chiloscyllium plagiosum
AATGATGAAGGGGCATAATTCTTCAAGCAACTTGTAGCAATTTGCAAAACTTGGTACGTGCTTGTCGTCACAATTACCTGGATACTTCAACCATTAACAATTAGATTTCATTTGCTTTGGTTTAAGCTTTACTGTCACGCATAGAAGTGCAGGAGTACAGTGAAAAGTGTATAACGTCACCACACATGGCACCATCTTAGGTACAAAGGTACCTGGGTACCAGTAGTAACATCGAGAAAGAAAGTTAGAAGTATTGCATTACTGTTGTTCTTAGTATAAGCAGGAAAATAAAGAAATAAAGTTAAAAGTTGACATTACAGTCCTTCCCAGTATTAAGTGAAAAAATTTAAAAAAAACTAACAGTTCAACAGGTGACGTAAACTTGCCATTATACTTCTCGCAATTTCTGGATTTTTTCGAACTGCAGTAATTTGATTTTGGTATAACAGTGTTCTGAAAGCTTATGGTTTTCAGGTAGATATTTTACAAGTAGAAATGTTTATTTGTCTTGATATGCTGTCAGCTTGAATATTATACTTTATATCCAACTATAGGAGACCCATTTATAAAGTGAAGACTCAACACAAATTGAATGGATCCAAATTCTAAGCTCCTGTGTAATAATCCATAGACTTAAATCACAGTGAAAATGTTAACCCTAAGTTTGGATGTATGACATTAATTTACCTTCTGTTGAAGAGTTTGCACTCAAGCAACAAATATTGGATATTGGACATATGCGCTTTGCAGGATTTTCTGACCATAATGGTGTGGCTGCAAGAAGCATGAAGTTGGAGTTTCCCCAATGTGTAAAAGGAGCAATAGTTGCCAATGTTAATAAAGTGAGATTATGATAAGTCAAAGCAACAGTCAAGCAATTTACTTGCCTCTTTCTCCAAGACACCTGGAGTTCACTGAGTCACGTCCACCTTATTGCACTTGAATCCATTAAACAAGTAAAAATCATCAACATTTATGATGTATTTATCTGTCGAATCCTCCAAGGATATAGACCCATAGTTGCTTATATCCAGGAAATTTCTTTTCAATATTATTCAGTTATGTGGTTATTCAGTTAAAAATGTACTGAAAATGGAATTGAAAATGCATTTTCTGTTTTCAATTAATTATGGGATGTACTGAGCGGTTAAAGAAAAGAAAAACATACATTTCTAAAGTGCCTTTCATGACCACAGCATGTCCCAATTAAATACTTCATAAGTTGGTACATTATTTAATTGATGCTTTATAATTGTCACTGATGAGATAGAAATTTTAATAAAGTTCAGCACTAAGTTGTAATATTTCCATGTTTTTGCCAATCTGCTGTCAGTATTTTAAAATAAATATTCCAAATATAACATTCAAATAGATGTAAATCAAACTGTAATTTCTCCATCAAAGACACAAAAAAGATTGTTCAGCATTTCTGCACTTCTGCATTTATGCAGGATCTTTTGAAAATGCATGTTGTATAACTA
>NW_025157584.1:0-1481 GCF_004010195.1 Chiloscyllium plagiosum
AAAGGAAGATGCTGAAAATCTGAAATTATACAAAGAAATGCAAAGAAACGAACAGAAAGTGCTGGAGAACTTTTCTGAACAGAAAGCAGCTGGAAAAGAGTGTGATCAATACCGTTGACAGGGAAGTCTGCTTTGCACGGGAGGAGGAATCAATAGAGAAAGAGGGATATGGAAGAAAAAGAGCAAACAAAGAGCATGATGATCAGCTGGGCTGGAAATAAAACGTGTGATTCACCTCATTTATTTGTCGCCATTCCCATCTTCCTGAATATCATGCACTTGTAAATGCATGTAATCCCCGCTTTTCAAAAGTTCACTTTTCACCACTTCCCTTTCCGAATGACCTACATTAGGACCTTGTTTCGCTAACCAAAAGAAATCCGTAGAGGATTTTCAGTTTTACGAAGAAAGGCGATTTTTTTCCCATATAAATTAGTGCTACTGCACTTTACATCATAACTGCTTGTGAACGATTTCTTTCATATAGCGAGGGAAACTTATATTTGTCTAAGACCATGTTTAAAGCGATTTGATTTCCTCTGTCAGTATTCCCTGTGTGTGGTTATTTTCTTATATTTGTTAACGGGATATGGGTATCTCTGACTGGGCCAGCAATAGTTCATTTTCACAGTTGCCCTTGAGAAGATCTTGAGCCACTGCAGTCCACGTGATTGATCTGATTTGGTTTGATTTATTTCAGTCAAATGTACAATGTAAAGGTTTGTTTTGCGAGTAGTGCAGGCACATAATAGTAAACAAGAAACAGAGATCATGGGGTACTTACACAGAGTGAGGCATACAGCTTCTCAGGAGGTGAGGGAAGCAAAATCGACATTAGCAAGATTAATATTATTTGAAAAGTTAGAGCTTAATTCGTCAGTCTAATTATGGTAGGGAAGGAAGTGTTCCTGAGCATGTTGGTCCATGTTTTCAAGCCTCTGTGTCTCCTCCCTGTTGGAAGAGGTTGAAGGAGATCATTACTGGTTTGGGAGAAATCTTTGATGTTGCCAGCCTTTCTGCGACAATGACAAGTATAAATGACGGAAGGTGGTCTTCCGTGATGGGCTGGGCTGTGCATACAACCGTCTGTAGTTTGTAATGGTCCTGGGCAGAGCAGTCACCATGTAAGTCCATTATGCACGTGAATAGAATGTTTCCAGTTGCCAGTGTAAGGAACATTGGGAGATGGGTTGTTCCAAGAGAGTTAGATATAACAATTGGCTGTTAAATGGATACCCATGTATTGGTTGCTGATTTGACAATAATTGAAATTTAAACAATAATTTTAAACTCTGTTTTCGTTACCAAAATCCAGTTGAGTTCATTGTATTGCCAACTACGAACCAATGAGCCATCACTTGCTTCAAACGAATAGAGAAGCCATCACTATCACAACGAGGAAGAAAGAGACAGACACGAAGGGAAGGAGAGAGAGAACACAGCGGGGTAACAGATGGACAGTCAGTCGAAGAGAGAAAGGA
>NW_025157585.1:0-1481 GCF_004010195.1 Chiloscyllium plagiosum
TAGGAATAGTTTTGATTAACCTGCTTCAAATTTTCTTCCAAATATTCCTCCGTAACGAGTGAAATCAATGCTCATCACAGTGCCTTCTGTGTTTGTCCAATGGCAACAAGACTTCCACACTTTGATGCTGTCTTTGCTCTGCATTAAAGACAAATATTTGTTTTGCCTCTAATAACTTGCTGGACCGATGTGCACACAAATGTTAATAAGTGAACAAAGAGACAAAACTTTTTTTTTACCACAGGAAAGCCGATATATTGTGTGCACTTGGAATTGTAAAAGACTTGTCATGCAGTGCCACATCAGCTGTTGCTAAACAAAATAACAGCTTATGGTTTAGTGCGTAACATATTGGCATTGGTCGAGGATTTGTTCGCTAAAAAAGAAACAGAGAATGGATGGTAGAAAGTGAAGACAGAAATAATCCTATTTTTCTTCTGGGATGGAGGGGAACAACTACACCAAAGATTGTCTAGCGAGTAAAGACTAATCAGGTTGGGACTTTACTGAATGGGGTTTCTAAGAATGACAGGTGATCCCTTTGAAATTTATATGTTCTTACAGGGCTTGACAGGGTGAGTGCACAGATGATGTTGACGCGAATGAGAGAGGCTCGGAATTGACATAATCGAATCACAATAACAGCGTTTTGAAATCGAGATGTGGAGGAAATCCTTCTGTCTGAGGCCTGAATGTCTTTGCAGGAAGATAGGATAGTGAAGACAGCGTTTGTTATGCCCCCCTATATTTTTCATGTTATTGAATACAGGTGTTGGGATGTCATGTTGCTGGTGTGAGGACATTGGTTAGGCCACTGTTGGTATATTGTGTACAATTCTGGTCTCAATCCACTCGGAAAGATGTTGTGAAACTTGAAAGGGTTCAGAAAAGATTTATCAGTATTTTGGCAGGACTGAGGATTTGAGCGATAGGGAGAGGCTGAACAAGTTGAGGTTTTGTTCTCTGCAGCGTAAGAGGGTAAGGAGTGACCTTATGCAGGTTTACAAAATTATGAGGTGCATGTATAGGATAATTAGACAAAGTATTTCTTTCCCCTGGGATCGGGAATCCAGAACTAGAGTGCATAGGTTGAGGGTGAGAGGGAAATGATATAAAAGAGACCTAAGGGGCAACTTTTTCACACAGTGGGTGGTCCATGGATGGATCAAGCTTCCAGGCCATGTGGTGGAGGCTGGCACAATTGCAACATTTGAAGGGCATTTGCAATGGGTATATGAATATGAAGGGTTTGGAGCGATACGGTTTGGGTGTTGACAAGTGTGACGAGGTTGGGTTGGGATATCTGGTCAGCATGGGCAGGTTGGACTGAAGGGTTTGTTTCCATACTGTACATCTCTATGACACTCGGCCTCTCTGTATGCCGAATCTGAGAGAGATTCTTAAGCGGTAGGGGAATCAAGTGTAACAATGAAAATGAAGGAACGGGGAAATGGGTAATTTTGGGTCAATCATAATGGAAT
>NW_025157586.1:0-1481 GCF_004010195.1 Chiloscyllium plagiosum
GAGTGCTGCACTGTCGTTGGGTCAGTGCTGTGGCAGTGCTACACTGTCGTTGGGTCAGTGCTGTGGGAGTGCTGCACTGTCACGAGGTCAGTACTGAAGGAGTGCTGCACTGTCGTTGGGTCAGTGCTAAGGGAGTGCTGCACTGTCGGAGGGTCAGTACTGAGGGAGTGCTGCACTGTGAGGGGGTCAGTACTGGGGGAGTGCTGCACTGTCGTTGGGTCAGTGCTGAGGGAGTGCAGCACTGTGAGGGGATCAGTACTGAGGGTGTGCTGCACTGTCAGGGGGTCAGTACTGAGGGAGTGCTGAGTGCTGCACTGTCGTTGGGTCAGTCCAGTGGGAGTGCTGCACTTTCGAAAGGTCAGTACTGAGGGAGTGCTGCACTGTGAGGGGGTCAGTACTGAGGGAGTGCTGCACTGTCGGAGGATCAGTACTGAGGGAGTGCCGCACTGTCATAGAGTCAGTACTGAGAGAGTGCTGCACTGTCGGAGGCTCAGTGCTGAGGGAATGCTGCACTGTGAGGGGGTCAGTACTGAGGGAGTGCTGCACTGTCAGGGGGTCAGTCCTGAGGGAGTGCTGCACTGTCGGAGTGTGAGGGCTGAGGGAATGCTGCACTGTCGGAGAAGCAGTACTGAGGGAGTGCTGCACTGACAGAAGGTCAGTACCGAGGGAATGCTGCACTGTCAAAGGGTCAGTACTGAGGGAGTGCTGCACTGTGAGGGGATCAGTACTGAGGGAATGCTGCACTGTCTTTGGGTCAGTGCTGTGGGAGTGCTGCACTGTGGTTGGGTCAGTGCTGTGGGAGTGCTGCACTGTCAGGTGGTCAGTGCTGAAGAGTGCTGCACTATCAGGGAGTCAGTGCTGAGGGAGTGCTGCACTGTCGGAGGGTCAGTACTGAGGGAATGCTGCACTGTCGTTGGGTTAGTGCTGTGGGACTGCTGCACTGTCAGGGGGTGAGCGCTGGCGGAGTGCTGCACTGTCGGAGGGTCAGTGCTAAGGGAGTGCTGCACTGTCACGGGGTCAGTACTGAGGGAGTGCTGCACTGTCAGGTGGTCAGTACTGAGGGAGCGCTGCACTGTGGTTGGGTCAGTACTGAGGGAGTGCTGCTATGTCGGAGGGTCAGGACTGAGGGAGAGCTGCACTGTTGGAGGGTCAGTACTGAGGGAGTGCTGCACTGATATGGGGTCAGTACTGAGGGAGTGCAGCACTCTCGTTGGGTCAGTCCAGTGGGAGTGCTGCACTTTCGAAGGGTCAGTACTGTGGGAGTGCTGCACTGTGAGGGGGTCAGTACTGAGGGAGTGCTACACTGTCAGGGGGTCAGTACTGAGGGAGTGCTGCACTGTCAGACGGTCAGTCCTGAGGGAGTGCTGCACTGTCGGAGTGTGAGGGCTGAGGGAATGCTGCACTGACAGAAGGTCAGTACCGAGGGAATGCTGCATTGTCAAAGGGTCAGTACATAGAACATAGAACATAGAACATAGAAG
>NW_025157587.1:0-1481 GCF_004010195.1 Chiloscyllium plagiosum
TGAGTGTGAGTGTGTTACTCTGTGCTGCCTGTCGGTGTCTCTGAGGTATTGTCTCTGAGTGATGGGTAGAGAATGGGCTTTGTGATGGGGATTGAAGATTAGGCTTTAATGTTGTCAAATCTCGGAAGAAAAACAATTCAGTCTGAGATGGCAACTCAATGAGGTGGCCAAAGTTAAAAATCACACAAGGCCAGGTTATAGTCCAACAGGTTTCTTTGGAAGTACAAGCTTTCGGAGCACTGCTCCTTCATCAGGCAGCTAGTGGGGCAGGATCATAGTTCACAGCATTTGCAGTGAAATTGAGCTGGCAGTTGAGAAAGATGAATACTGAGAGTGTATTCTCAGTAAGGGAGGGATTTCAGAGGCAGTGCACCCCAATTACAAGGGGACTTTCTGGAGCTGGGATCATTGCAGTAGTGGCTGTCTGCTCAGCCAATGCTGACTAGCCATAGTCGTATTTCAATGGTCAATTAGCTCTAAACTAGATACACCAATATTACCTTACAGGGAAGGGAGCAGTGAGTGAGGTTGAATTCTTGCAGCTCCAAGAGGGATTGCAGTGGATTAATGAAGGGTGCTACCACCATGAAGGTGCCATCTTCACTCCCCCTGCCTCAGCTGTGGTAACCCTCAGGTTAAACACACCACCAGTCATCTCTGTCTGTAATGAGCGAGTGGGACTATGCTCCACTTTCCTGGGTGCTTGAGGGAAGGAGAAAGTGAAGACTGCAGATGGTGGAGATCAGAGTCAAGAGTGTGTTTCTGGGAAACCACAGCAGGTCAGGCAGCATCCGAGGAGCAGGATAATCAATGGTTTGGGCATAAACTCTTCATCAGGAATGAAGGGAAGGCCAACCTCTCCCAAAGGCAGCCAGGCTGTATCAAAGAGGCATCAAGAGTAAGCATGGGGAGATTGAGGGTGACAGAAGGAGGGCGTTGGCAGGTTGTTATTCAGAGTCAGATACCAGAGTATCAGTCCTTCTGATGCTCCCCTTTTTTTTTTCTTTTTTTGAGCACCATGGTGTATGTGCGCAGGTGTGAGACACAGTGAAAGACACAAAGTGCATGAATCTTTATTCAATTTCCACCACCAGGAAGATAGGAAAACACCCGGGTGGTCAGTGACAAGCAGTGCCCTTCACAGAAGGGCAATGTTGTATGATCAAACAGTGAAGGGGAGGGCAGGGATTAAATCAAAATAGAGTTGGAGGGGGAATAATGCACTCCACTTCCAGCGGCGCCCACCTCTCCCTGAACAACTCAGGGTGTTGGTGGAGACCGCGTGCGCCTCCTCCAAGGACACCCGGGCTCTAACGTAACCGCGGAAGAGGGGCAGGCAGTCGGCCCTAACGACCCCCTCCATGGTCGGCTGCCTGGACCTGTTTATGGTCAGTTTGGCCAGGCCCAGGAGCAGACCCACGAGGAGGTCTTCAGACATGCAACACACCCCTTTTTTTTTTTCGTTCTCTTTTTCTCTTACC
>NW_025157588.1:0-1481 GCF_004010195.1 Chiloscyllium plagiosum
AGTATAACCTTAAGCCTCACACCAGCGACAGGACTGTACGGACTCTCACCATGAAGTGAACTTGATTGATTCTGGAACTTTCCAGGCAGGTGTGAGTAATACATCCACCATCTCTGAAGTACAGTCCACGAGCTGTCAGAAACCACCTGCCTGCTGAGAGGAATTCATTGGATCCATCTCAACTGTGAAAGGTACAGAATCTAACTTCCAGAAATACAAGGGAACGGGGGACTAGTAAAAATGAGAAACTGCAGGAAATTAGAATTAATGAAGAGTATGTTTTTGAAAATCTAATTGAATTGAAGTTTCATGAGTTACTGAGTATGATGAGCTGCATCCCAGAGTATTGAGGAGGTGGCAATAGAGCTAGTGAAATAATTACTGATTATTTTTCAAAGCTGGTTAGATTCTGGAAAGGATCCTGCAGACTGGAAAGCAGCTGTTGTAAACTTAAATATTTATAACAGGATGGAGAGGGCAAACAGAAAACTAAATAGTTTGATGTCAGTTTGATGTGAGAAAAATATTGTAACCTTTTATAAGGAATGTGACAACGAGGCACTTGGAGAATAGTGATCTGATTTGGTTGAGTCGGCCTAGATTCAGTAAAGGGAAATGATCTTTGATAAACGTATTGGAATTTGTGGAGATTGTCCGCTGTGACATCGACAATTGAGAACCAATGGGAATGGAGTATTTAAATTTTCAGCAGAGGTTTGACATAGTTGAATACAGTTGAGTGGGGAATGTTAAATTCCTTGGATATGTGTGAAATAAATACCATATGGATTAATAATTGGAGATTGGAGATAATGAAGGGAGTAGGATCTTTCTTTGGACTGAAGGCTTGTTGGGTATCAGAAGGATCAGTGTTTGGGTAATAGCTGTTCACAAGGTATAAAAACTGAATCAGATGTGAACAAATATTTTCGTTCACATTTACTTTTTTTTCAATGGTGAGAGATCGGGAAGTGCTGTTGTTGAAAAGGACCTGGATGACCTTGGTCATAAGTCACCAACGTTGTAGGAAGTAAGTTTGGCTTTTCATGATAAATGATTGATGTACCAGAGTTGGTATATCTTTCCCAATGTTTGTGTTTTGTTGAGAGAGTATTTGGTGTATTGTCTACAGATTTGGTCTGTTTCTTAAATAATGATCTCTTTGTCACAGAGAGAGTGCAAAGGAGTTTCACCAGACTAAACCCGGGTATGATGGTATCATGAGGAGAGAGTGCAGGCTCTATGTGTTTAATTTGCAGCGCTGTGAGAGAATAAGAAGTTGAAATTGATGGTTCCGGACGGACACTCATTACATCCCAAACAGCTGAATAGGGTCAAAATTCCACATATTCATTGGGTGTTTGATTCCCAAAATGTATATGCCTCTGCAGAGCCCCCATTTCGATTAGCAGAAAATTACAGGCTCTGAACGAACTCTGGACACTTGCATGCACAGTTAATGTGTGACACTGTACTGAATG
>NW_025157589.1:0-1481 GCF_004010195.1 Chiloscyllium plagiosum
TAATCACAAACTAAAGAATTCAGATTGGTAAGCTCTAGCATCGGCCACCTTTGGGATATTTATTTTTGGAACTAGAAGCAGTTAGCATAAAGCAAAATACAAAGAAAAATATTCCCAAACTGGCAATATATATATTTTTGAAAAAGCCACAATATTTTTTTTAAATATCGATTTTAAAAAAGTTCATGATGCGCATGTGACCATTGGAAGAAAGGCAGGAAACTATATATGGGACACTTGGAGGATGTGGCTGGGGATTTGGTTTCAGGGAACAGGCAGAAAATTTAAAACAGTATTTTGCGTCGTTCCTCACAGGGGAAGTGACAAAGATTTTCAATATTATAAATAAAATGCAGTCAGATGGAAGTTCTTGCACTGTCTCCAACAACATGAAGAACGCTTTTCTCAAACAGATAAGGCCAAGGGTAAACATGCCATCATCAATTCATAGCTGATTTTAATATAAGTGCTTACAGAGTGTTCTGGTGGCACTGTGTGAAATATTCCATAACTCTCTGGATTACAGAAGTGTTCCAATGAAACTCCTGTGCAGAGACTGTCTTCAAGAAGACAGCGAGTCTTCAAGTCTTTAGGTGCAACCTTTATCTGAATAATGGAGCAGATTTGCTGGCTCATGACACACCTTCATCCTGAGTGATTTAAAAACAAAACTCTGCTCCTTCCCCTGATGTGAAAATTATCTGGAACATTGTACAAACGACGTCATCCAGACAATTATAGAAAAAGAACTCTCCAGAATATTTTATAACCATGAGGGATTATTGCGTAAGTGAGAGATAGAGACAGAAGGTGCTGCATGCAGTAGTGAGAGTTATGGAGGGATTGACTGCACGAGGCCGAGCTAGTTTCCTGGTGCTATTGTATCGTTCTCACCTCAGTAACTACCCACCCCACCTCATTCAATGCCATCCCGATTCTCCCACCCATCATGGCTGGAGGTACTCACAATCGCCTGGATGTCCCTGGATATTCCATGATCCCTGGCACTGCTGCCATCTTTAAAAGGCCAATGGGCACACGGTTGAGCTTTCTAAGTTTGGAGCTGCCTGCACAATTTATCCCGAACAGGGGAGATAAGTGGCAAAACAGATCCTCTCCAACTACATGGAGAAGGTAAACTCGGGCCGAACGTTTTCTTATCTTAATGGTAAATGTGAGGTGATGTGTTTCAGATACAATTCGCTTCGTCAAAATATTCGACATTAAGCAAAACACAATTTATTCAAGCATTGCCGACAAAATACAACAAAAGGAAGTGGAACTTGGAATAATTTAATTCTGTTGGAAAACTTAACAGAATAATACGTTATTTAACTAATATACAGCAACTGCTCAAACATGGTAACATTCAATAAACACAGACGTGTCAAAAAACGAATTCAGTACACATGCAGTTCTCTAATCCAGGAGGAAAGATCATCGAAAGTCAATTCTGAGAGAAAGCTCAGAGATACAGTGTA
>NW_025157590.1:0-1481 GCF_004010195.1 Chiloscyllium plagiosum
CCAACAAGTCCATACCAACCCTCCGAAGAGCAAACCCACCCAGACCCATTCCCCCACATTTATCCCTTCCCCTAACACTATGGGCAATTTATCATGGCCAATTCACCTGACCTGCACAATTTTTGGACTGTAGGAGGAAACCGGAGCAAACCCACTCAGACGTGGGGCGAATGTGCAAACTCCACACAGATAGTTGCCTGAGGCAGAAATTGAACCCAGAAGTCTAGCGCTGAGGCAGCAGTGCTAACCACTGCGCCACGGTGCCACCCATAAAGGCTCTGCTGTGTCTTCTTAAATAAATATAACCATGAGATTTAGAGTCTCCTCAGTTAAGGGGACTGACTCTGTGCTGGCCAGTTAAATAAACATATATATCCAGTAGATTTAAAATCTCCACAGTTTTGGGCAATAACATTGTACTCGCTGGTTAAATAGATATATATATATATATAACCAGGAGATTCAGAGTCTTCGCATTTTAGGGCACTGACTCTGTGCTGGCTAGTTAAATAAACATATATATCCACTTCTTTCATGTGTAAATCACAAAACCTTTTTTTTTAAATTGCATTTTCAGGTTAGCTGTTAACAACGGTGATAGAATATAGAACATTGAACAGTACAGCACAGAACAGGCCCTTCAGTCTACGATGTTGTGCCGAATATTGATCCTCATGTATGCACCTTCAAATTTCTGTGAGCATATGCATGTCCAGCAGTCTCTTCAATATCCCCAATGATATGCAGTCTCTTCAATATCCCCGAGGATGCAAGGTCTTCGCAAGTGGCGAAGTAATCACATTTCTCATTTCCCAAAGTAGCCGAGGACAAATCTGGTCTGGGCCTGGCGACTTGTCAATCTTAATGTTTAACAAAATTTTCAGCACATCAGCTTCCTCTGTCTCTGTCCATTCCAGCATGCAGACCTGCTCTTCAAAGGTTTCATTCACTACAAAGTTCATTTCTTTCATAAAGACAGAAGCAAAACACTCACTTAGGGCTTCTCCTACCTCTTCAGACTCCACACACAAGTTCCCTCTGCTATCCCTGATCGGCCGTACCCTTTCTTTGACCATTCTCTTATTCCTCACATAAGTGTAAAATGCCTTTGTGTTCTCACTAATCCGTTCTGCCAAGCCTTTCTCGTGCCTGCTCCTGGTTCTCCTCAGACCGTTTCTGACCTCCTTCCTCGCCTACCTGTAATCTTCTCGAGCTGAGCTTGACCCTAGCTTCCTCCACCTGATGTAAACTACCTTTTACACTTTTGACGAGAAGCTCCACCACTTTCGTCATCCAAGGTTCCTTTAGCTTACCCCTTCTTGCCTGTCTCAGAGGGACATATTTATTCATCACTCGCAACAACTGTTCCTTAAACAGTCTCCACATGTCTATAGTGCCTTTACCATGGAACAATTGCTCCTATGTTCTATGTTCTATGTAAATCTTAACAGAATCAGTCTGTGCACCTTGCAGGAGAGTCC
>NW_025157591.1:0-1481 GCF_004010195.1 Chiloscyllium plagiosum
TGCTATATTTCTCAACCTCATTCTCTGCCTTCTCCCTATAACCCATTATCATTTTACTAATCAACTGCTGTCAATATCTCGTCACATTTAGTTGTAGACAAGAAGGAGTCACTTTAGCTCTTTGGATAACGATGTAGAAATCTACAGCTCATCTCTTTCTTTTAACTTGTTACTTTTTTTACTGCTCACTTTTATATACTGTAGTATTAGAAAACATCAATGGAACTGTCATTATTGTGTTAAACCATGATTCCTTGGTACTCCAAGATATTAATTTTCATCTTAATGTGTGCTAAGATAGTTGATCATGGCCAAAATGGCAGAAGTAGTACAGTTAACTTCAATGTTCTAGGGCAAAGCAAGAAAATGGTTAGCCAGGATGTCTACGTTTGATTCCGATCTGGCGGTTCGTCTGATACAGAAAATGTGGTTTGAATGGCTTCACGGAAAAAACTATTTTAATCTGTAGCCCATGACAGCATTTAAAAAAAAATGTTTCTTTGACTGAGTGCTTCTACCACAGATGCTACAGGATATTGATGATGTGGAAGTGCTGGTATTGGACTGGGGTGGACAAAGTTAAAGGACACAACACCAGGTTAGAGTCCAGCTGGTTTATTTGAAAGGAGAAGCTTTTGGAGCATTGCTTCTTTGTCAGGTAGTTGGTGAGGCAGGATACAGGGGACACAGAATTTATAAGTAAAAGATCAAAATGTCATAAAACTGAAGTGATGTATTGGACAATCCTAAATGGCTGTTCAGTCTTTAATCACTTAGAATGGGGACGCAAGTTTTGATTGATTAATATGTAAATCACAAAAGTTCTTTCAAGTCTCTGCCCCGAGATAACTTAAGGTTTTTTCAGTATATAAAAAAAAGGTGACATCTCAGCTCTGGCAATGCATTAAAGGTGCGAGATTAGAGTTTGTCTGTATCCCAACCTGGACTCAGAATGGTTTTATTTCCAAAGTAGGAATTTATAAAATGTCACATTGACTGCCTACAGATTGTGTGCTTTTTGAACAAAATAGAATGTATTTGCAAAAACAGATCTGCAAATGCAAATACATTCCATAGACATTTATGTGTGTGTGCATGTACACACGTGAGTGTGAGAGAGGGAGAGGAAGGTGCGTGTAGGAGAGAGAGAGTATGTGTGTGTGTGTGTGTGGGTGTTGGAGGGTGGGAGATGTGTGAGAGTGTGTGTGTGCACGCATGCATGCTTGAGAGAGTGTGTGCATGAGTATGACAGAGTACATGCCTGTAAGAGGGTGAGATCGTGTGTATGAGAAAGGGTCTGTATGCAGGCTTGTGTGTATGTGAGAGTGCCTAGTGTGGTGGGGTCACCTGTAGTGTGACATGAACCCAAGATCACGGTTGAGGCAATCATCATGGGCGTAGAACTTGGCTATCAGTCTCTGTTCAGAGACTCTGCGCTGTGTATCCCGATGTCTCCCTTGGAGGATGTTCACCTAAAGATC
>NW_025157592.1:0-1481 GCF_004010195.1 Chiloscyllium plagiosum
TCAGAGAGTGTCACAGTGTGTCTCAGAGATTCAAGGAGCGTCAGAAAGTATCACAATCTGTCAGCGAGTGTCACACTCTCTGAGACACACTGTGATGACACTCTCTGACACAGGCAGAGACACACTGTGACACTCTCTAACACTCTCTGTGACACTTTCTTTCACATCTGAAACACTCTATGACACTCTCTGACACAGGCAGAGACACACTGTGACACTCTCTGACACTCTCCAACACACTATGACACTCTCTGAGACACATTGTGACACTCTCTAACACTCTCTGTGACACTTTCTAGCACATCTAAAACACTCTGTGACACTCTCTGACAAACGCTAACACACTGTGACGCTCTTTGAGACACACTGTGACATTTTCTGACTCTCCCTGACTCTCTGAGACACACTGTGACACTCTCTGACTCTCTCTGAGGCACACTGTGACATTCTCTGACTGACTGTGACATACTGAAACACTATCTGACTCTCTCTGGCACTCTGAGACACACTGTGACACTCTCTGACCCTCTCTGAAACACACTGTTACACTCTCTGAGAGACTGTGACACACTGCGCCGCTCACTGAGACACTCTGTGCCACACATTGACTCTCTCTGACGCTCTGAGGCACAGTATGACATACTGTGACACTCTCTTAGACACACTGTCACACTCTCTGACGCTCTCTGACACTCTCTCAGACACACTAAGACTCTCTCTGATCCTATCTGACACTCTCTGAGATACGCTGTGACTCTCTCTGACACAGGCTCAGACACACTGCGACACTCTCAGACACTTTCCAACGCACTGTGACGCTCTCTGAGACACACTGTGACACTCTCTAACACTCTCTGAGACATACTGCTACACTTTCTAGCACATCTGAAACACACTGCGGCAGTAGTGTGTCTCAGAGAGAGTCAGAGAGTGTCACAGTGTATCTCAGAGTGCCAGAGAGAGTCAGATAGTGTTTCAGTGTGTCACTGTGCCTCAGAGAGAGTCAATGTGTGGCACAGAGTTTCTCAGAGAGCGGCACAGTGTGTCACAGTCTCTCAGAGAGTGTAACAGTGTGTTTCAGAGCGTGTCACAGTGTGTCTCAGAGTGCCAGAGAGAGTCAGATAGTGTTTCAGTATGTCACAGTCAGTCACAGTGTGCCTCAGAGAGAGTCAGAGAGTGTCACAGTGTGTCTCAGAGAGTCAGGGAGAGTCAGATAATGTCACAGTGTGTCTCAAAGAGCGTCACAGTGTGTCACCGTTTGTCAGAGAGTGTCACAGAGTGTTTCAGATGTGCTAGAAAGTGTCACAGAGAGTGTTAGAGAGTGTCACAGTGTGTCTCAGAGAGTGTCATAGTGTGTTGGAGAGTGTCAGAGAGTGTCATCACAGTGTGTCTCAGAGAGTGTGACACTCGCTGACAGATTGTGATACATTCTGACTCTCCCTGAACCTCTGAGACACACTGTGACACTCTCTGACTCTCTC
>NW_025157593.1:0-1481 GCF_004010195.1 Chiloscyllium plagiosum
GGGTGACTTGGGTGATGGGAAATAAAAGGTTACTTTGTGTGGAATGAAAATTCTGGATAGAAACAAGAATTTTAAAAAGACGAACTCCATTCTGTCTGCCCAGGTCTTGCCTACACCGCTCTACCTCCAGATTACTTTCCTTTTATTTGATGAGTTCAAATTAATCTCAGCCGCTGTTTTGAACTTGTTAACCATTTGTTAACGGGTGTTTGCCGTTTCAGAATGTAGGTTGCCTTATCGTGTACGTTCTCAGAGTTCAGTGTTTGTAGTCCTTGTTGGTTCAACCTGTGCTTTGATCTATAATGCAAAATTACAGAAAAATATTAATATCAATTTAAAATAAAATGTTAGGATATTGGAAGAACAGCTAAGAGCTTCAAAGCTTGACAGACGGCTTATGGGAAAGGACATGGAAAGCAGCAGGGTTTCCAGAACTTCTCATCTCTGCCTTCCCTGATCGAAATCAACCTGTGATTTATAATTGTTGAGGATTGTTATTCATTAATATCGGTGTGTCAGATAGATCTCAGTCTCAGGGAGGTGTGACGTGCTTCTTTGTTTTGTGATGAACTCAGGGGAACATACAATAGTAAGGGGGTAAACCCAAAGGGGTGCAGGAGCAGAGGATCCCCCGTGTGTATGTGCACAAATCAGGGAATGTACCATGACACAAGGACAGAAGAGCAAATGAACCCTACTTCATCACCCTACGCTGTAGAGAACAAACACACAGCAATTTTGTTAAACTGAAATAAAACAGTCTCTTGTCTCACCTGGAATGTTGCATCTAGTTTCAGGTGCCACGTTTTTGAAACAAAATGCAAAGTTATGAGATTGGGTGCGTGACTGATTCACAACACTATTCCCGGGATGATACACCTCACCAACTCTGAGAAATTGGGACTGTTCTCCTCTGCTGATAGTTTCCAGACTCTGTGACCAGTTGCTGTGATTGCTTCTCAATTCCGTCTTGCGTCATATAGATCTCAATGGCTGAATATTTCAGGTACTCATGAGCTGTGCCTTGCCTGATCACAGCGCCCTCTGATTTATTATTTTTGAGGGTTGCTGTTCAGTAATATCCCTGTATCAGACAGATCTCAGTCTCATTTCCTGGTATTGGACAGGTGTGGTGTGTCAAGTAGATCCCAGGAATTGTGCTCCATGAGATTTATGTGTGAGAAAAACTCCAGTTCTGAGAATCCGCCCTTGGATTGTGCACGTGTTGTGTCTGAAGACCTGACTGAACGTTGACATTTTTGGCTGATGAATGTTTCGTTGGGCGCTTTCGGTGGCGATTTCTGCATTGCTAACCCAGGCTGCCCTGACATTGGGAGTACTTTTAGTTTAGACAGTGCAGAGTAAACTTTCAAACTCCGTTGTCAGCCTTTTTTCGGCTTCTGGTGGAGCCTATAAAATTATCATGAGGTGACCCGAGGCCGTGGCCGTTGGTGCATAAGCGGAAATGTTCTCTAATCATT
>NW_025157594.1:0-1481 GCF_004010195.1 Chiloscyllium plagiosum
TACACTGACTGGTGTCGCTCAGTCCTCTCTCTCTCTCTCTCACTCACTCTCTCAGTGATATAACTGTCGACCGACTAGTGTCTCTCTGTCCACTTTCTTTCTCTCTCTGTCTATCTGTCTCTCTGTCTCTCTCGCTCTCTGTCTCTGTCTGTCTCCTTCCGAGAGATGCCAGTCAGTGTCCAAATATCTAACTGTGTGTGAGAGACAGAGAAGAGACTGAGAACCATCAGTTGGTGTGCAGATCTTCCTGAGAGAGAGAGAATGGACTGAAAATTTCAAGTCAGTTTGCAAACATCTGTCTAGGAGAAGCAGCGAGGACTGATATACGCCAGTCAGTGCACATACATGTCCCCGAAGTTGACCGAGGGGGCTGCGAGACACAAGTCAGTGTACAGATGTCTCCCTGAGAGAGAGAGGGAGAGAGAGAGAGAGAGAGAGAGAGAGAGAGGGAGAGAACTGACAGATACCAGTCAGTGTACAGATATCTCCCTGAGAGAGATGCAGAGAGGACTGACAGACACCAGTCAGTGTACATACATCTCTGTAATGGTGATCGAGGGGTATGAGAGACACAAGCTAGCCCTTAGCTACCTCCCTGTAATGAGAGAGAGGGGACAGAGAGAAAATAGTCAGTGTACAGGTATCTCCAGGGAGAGAGAGAGAGACAGAGAAGGAGAGCTGTCTGTTAGGCTCCTGTCAGTGGACAGATATCTCTCTGAGAGACTGAGGGGACTGAGAGACACCAGTCAGTGTACAGATATCTCCCTGAGAGAGAGAGAGAGGGGCAGGACAGAGAGGCACCAGTCAGTATAAAGATATCTCCCTGAGAGAGAGGGGGACAGTACACTAGTCAGTGTACAGATATCTCCCTGAGAGAGAGGGGGACAGGACACTAGTCAGTGTACAGATGTCTCCCTGAGAGAGAGAGGGGACTGAGAGACACCAGTCAGTGTACAGAAAACTCCCTGAGAGAGAGAGGGGGGACTGAGAGACACCAGTCAGTGTACAGATATCTCCCTGAGAGAGAGAGGAGCAGGACTGAGAGGCACCAGTCAGTATAAAGATATCTCCCTGAGAGAGAGGGGACGGAGAGACACCATTCAGTGTACAGATATCTCCCTGAGAGAGGGGACTGTGAGACACCAGTCAGTGTACAGATATCTCCCTGATAGAGAGGGGGGACTGAGAGACACCAGTCAGTGTAGAGATATCTCCCTGAGAGAGGGGACTGTGAGACACCTGTCAGTGTACAGATATCTCCCTGAGAGAGACAGAGGGGACTGAGAGAAACCAGTCAGTGTACCGATATCTACCTGAGAGAGACAGAGGGGACTGAGAGACACCAATCAGTGTACAGATATCTCCCTGAGAGAGAGAGAGAGGGGCAGGACTGAGAGGCACCAGTCAGTATAAAGATATCTCCCTGAGAGAGAGAGGGGGACAATACACTAGTCATTGTACAGATATCTCCCTGAGAGAGA
>NW_025157595.1:0-1481 GCF_004010195.1 Chiloscyllium plagiosum
TCTGGTCAAAAAGATGATATGAAGATGTGAAGATGAACCACCCATGATACACGAAGGCTGTGAAGTATGCTAATCAATCACAAACTTAACAATTCAGATTGTTGAGCTCTAGCGTCGGCCATATTCGGGAACTTAACTTTTGGAACCAAAAGCAGATTGTATAAAACAAAATACAAAGAAAAATATTCCAAAACTGGCAAGAAATATGAAAAGAAACTAACCGCAAGATTTTTCCCATATCAAATAAAAAAACGTTCATGATGCATGTGTGAGCCTTGGAAGAAAGGCAGGAAAGAATATGTGGGACACCTGGAGGATGTGACTGGGGAACTGGTTTCAGGGAACAGGCAGAGAATTTAAAGCAGTATTTTACATCGTTCCGCACAGGGGAAGGCACAAAGAGTTTCAACATTATAAACAAAATTGTAGTCCGATCCAAGTTCTGCATTGTCTCTAACAAAACGAACAAGGCCTTTGTTAAACAGAAACGACCAAGGGTAAACAACTCATCAGCAATTCATAGCTTGTTTTAATAGAAGTAGTTACAGAGTGACTGGTGGCACTGTGTGAAATATTCCATAACTCTCGGGATTACGGGAGTGTTCCAGTGAAACTGACGAAACTCCAAAGTGGCGCCTGTCTTCAAGAAGAGAGTGAGTCTTCAAGTGTTTAGGTGGTCCCTTTGTTTGAATAGTGGAGCATATTTGAGAGATTTAATGGCCTCATGATACACTTTCACCCTGAGTAATTTTAAAAAAAAGTAAAACCCTGCTCCTTCCTCTGATGCGTTACATACTCGGGGATGAACAGTTTGCTCAAGTTGAATTATTTTAAAAATTATCTGGAACATTGTACAAACGACATCATCCAGAGAACTCTAGAAACAGTACTCATAAGAACATTTTATAACCATGTGGGGGTATTGCGTAGGTGTATGTGAGAGAGAGAGAGAGAGAGAGAGAGAGAGAGAGAGAAGGTGCTGCATTGCAGTGGTGAGAGTGCTGGAGCCTTATTCTGGGGAAGGCGCTAACAGATATACAAATAGTGTGAGAGAGTAGAGAGAATATGGTGACCCTTATCCTGACAGAGTGGGGAAGGTTATTGATGTATTTCCTGTATTGCTGGACTTTTCTTCGGACCGCAGATACTGCACTGAGCTGGGTGGTGTACTCAGATCATGCTCGATGGGTCTGGTGGTACGGGTCCCCCTGGGAAGAGGATGGTCCCGCTCGATACTAGACCATTCACCAGGACTTCCGTGCCCCTGTCGACAAGCTGTGGTGTAATTTCGCTAATCTGCCATGCTCGGGGTAATTTGTGCAGGGCAGATCCAAACTGAGAAAGCTCAACCGTGTGCCCATTGGCCTTTTAACGATGGCAGCATTGCCACGGATCACTGAATATCCAGGAGTACCCGGGCGATGGTGCGTAACTCCAGCCATGATGGGTGGGAAAGTCGGGCTGGTATTGAATGAGAGGGA
>NW_025157596.1:0-1481 GCF_004010195.1 Chiloscyllium plagiosum
CTGACAGGATCCGTACCCCCTATTCCCTGATAGGATCCATATCCCAATATTCCCTGACAGGATCCGTATCCCCCTATTCCCTTACAGGATCCGTATCCCCCTATTCCCTAAGAGGATCTGTAACACCCTATTCCCTTACAGGATCCATATCCCCCTCTTCCCTGACAGGATCCATATTCGCCTATTCCCTGACAGGATCCGTATCCCCCTATTCACATACAGGATCTGTATCCCCTTATTCCCTGACAGGATCCGTCTCCCCCTATTCCCTTACAGGATCCATATCCCACTATTCCCTGACAGGATCCATATCCCCCTCTTCCCTGACAGGATCCATATTCGCCTATTCCCTGACAGGATCCGTCTCCCCCTATTCCCTTACAGGATCCATATCCCACTATTCCCTGACAGGATCCGTATCCCCCTATTCCGTGACAGGATCCATATCCCCCTATTCCCTGACAAGAATCGTACCCACTATTCCCGTTCAGGATCCGTATTCCCTATTCCCAGACAGGATCCGTATCTCACTATTCCCTTACAGGATCCGTATCCCCCTATTCCCTAATAGGATCCGTATCCCCCTATTCCCTGACAGGATCCGTATCCCCCTATTCCCTGACAGGATCCGTAACACCCTATTCCCTTACGGGATCCGTATCCCCCTATTCCCTTACAGGATCCGTACCCCGTATTCCCGTTCAGGATGCGTATTCCCTATTCCCTGACAGGATCCGTATCCCCCTAATCCCTGAAAGGATCCATAACACCCTATTCCCTTACAGGATCCGTATCCCCCTATTCCCTAACAGGATCCGTGTCTCCCTAGTCCCTAACAGGATCCGTGTCCCCCTATTCCCTGACAGGATCCATATACCCCTACTCCCTGACTGGATCGGAATCCCCCAATTCCCTGACAGGATCCATATACCCCTACTCCCTGACTGGATCGGTATCCCCCTATTCCCTGACAGGATCCGTAACTCCCTATTCCCTTACAGGATCTGTATTCCCCTATTCCCTAACAGGATCCATATCCCCCTATTCCGTGACAGGATCTGTAACCCCCTATTCCCTGACAGGATCCCGTATCCTCCTATTCCCTCACAGGATCCATATCCCCCTATTCCCTGACAGGATCCCGTATCCTCCTATTCCCTTACAGGATCCATATCCCCTATTCCCTGACAGGATCCGTGTCCCCTTATTCCCTGACAGGATCCATATCCCCCTATTCCCTTAGGATCCGTATCCCCCTATTCCCTTACAGGATCCATATCCCCTATACTCTGACAGGATCCGTATCCCCCTATTCCCTGACAAGAATCGTACCCCCTATTCCCGTTCAGGATCCGTATTCCCTATTCCCTGACAGGATCCGTATCCCCCTATTCCCTGACAGGATCCGTATCCCCCTACTCCCTGACAGGATCCGCATCCCCCTATTCACTGCACCCGGGGAAGGGGATATACTGCACCCG
>NW_025157597.1:0-1481 GCF_004010195.1 Chiloscyllium plagiosum
GATGGGGCTGGACAGCCGCATATCTCGCACAATATGATATACTGCAGGCCGAGGGTCTGACCTGCCTATGATCCCATTAATACATTTAATATCTTCTTCCTCGTCATCATAGTTCCATCATGATCCTTTGCAGTTGTTTTAAATTTAGGGAAGAAATTATCTTGCGCTGTAAAAACAGGAAGTGTTGGTTTTACCTCTGCCATTTCTGAGTTTCCCATTATTCCCTCGCCATTTTCATCCTCTGAAAGGCCGACATTTGATTTCAGCATTTTTAAACCTTTTGACTACTCATTTCTTATGTTTTCATCTCATTTTCCTTCATAGCCTTTTTTTTATGTTTTCAGTAACCATTTGCTGACAAGTAAAGTATTTTTCTTTCATTCATTAAAGGATGAGCGTGTCACTGGTTAGACAGCAGCCATTGTCTGTCTCTAATTGCCCAGAAGGCAGTTAAGCGTCCACCAGATTTGTGTGAGTTTGAAATCACATGCAGGTCAGACCAGGTAAGGAGGGTGTTTTCCGATCCTAAAGGACATTCATGAAACATATGGATGTTTCCACCAATGAGCAATGGATTCATTACCAAAGATAGACTCTTAATTACCGGTTCATATTTGATTCAAATTCCACCATCTGCCGTGGTGGCATTTGAAGCCATTTCCCCAGAACATTATCTGGATTAGCCGTCAGCGATAATACCACCAGACAAGAACCTTCTTGTTATTGTTGACGTCCTTGCTAAGACATGGATTGCTTTTCACCTTTTTACAATTCCTCTTCCACTCAGGATTACACTTTATTTGAGGGGTTTTGACTATCTCCCAAAGTAGTTACCACTGTTCTCCAAATGTCTTGCACTTTAATCTTTTTGACATGTCCACTCAGGCCAAGCCCTTCCTCATGCCAGTAAAATTATGATTGTCCAACATTTAACCTCTCCTATGTGACTCTGTCTTCGCTGTTACAGTCTGAATTTGAAACTCCAACATGTTGTGGTCACTCTTTCTAAGATGATCCTATGCTACAATATGATTTATCACTCCTTCCTCATTACGTAATAACAAAGTCAGTTCTCTGGTTCGTTCCATTACATGTTAATCAAAGAAATAATCCATCATATATTCGACGAATCGTTCTTTGAGGCTCCCCTTGCCAAATTGATTAATCCAGTCAATTTGCATGCTAACATTCCCATAATCACTCTTGTGCTCTTGTCTCAAGCCATCGTTATTTCCTGGTTCATGCTATTTCCTACTTTGAAAGTAATTTGTCTTGGGGGGTGTAATTTGTGGGCTGGAAATGCTCCTACCAATAGGTTTCTTTCAATGTGTTTTATTTCAAACCAGACTGATTCATCAGATTTGTCCCACGCGCTAATACCATTTCTTAATACAACCTTGACATAATCCTTAACGAATATAGGCACTCCACCTGCTGCTCCTTCTTCCCTGAATACTGAGTAGCCTTGGACATTTAACACC
>NW_025157598.1:0-1481 GCF_004010195.1 Chiloscyllium plagiosum
CCTCAAGCAATAGGTAGAGGGTACAACTCGGGAAGGAACGAAACTTGACCTACTGTAAGATCGAGAGCAGGACAGGTAAACGGAGGTGACAGTGGGGGAGCACTCTGGGGCCAGTGACCATAATTATATTAATTTTAAAATAGTTATGGAGAAGGACAAAACTGCTCCACATGTTCAAGTTCTAACTTGGGGCAAGGCGAAGTTTGGTGGAATTAGACAGGAGCTTGTAGGGGTTGGTTAGAGGAGTTTGTTTGCAGGCAATGGGACCTCCTGCAAGTGGGAGGACTTTAAAAGTGAAATGTTTACAATTCAAGGTCTATATGTTCCTGTGAGGGTAAAAGGTAAGATTGGTAGGAAGAGGGAACATCGGATATCAGGAGATATTGAGGCTTTGACCAGCAAAAAAGGAGGTGTGGCTCAGGTCCAGACAGTTGGGATCGAGGGAATACCTGGAGATGTACAGGGGATACAGGAGTTTACTGAAGATGGAAATCAGGAAGGCGAAAAGGGAGCACAAGACAGCTTTGGCTGAGAAGATTAGGGTGAATCCAAAGAGGTTCTTTAAGTATGTTAAAGTAAAAAGAATAACTAAATGAGACTATGTCCCCTCAAGGTCCAAAGTGGGCATGCATGTCTAGGACCGTAGGAGATTTGTGAGATTCTCAATTAATATTTCTCCTCTGCCTTTACCGTGGAGAAAAACATAAAGACTTGGGAGATTAACAAAGGTCGTAGTGTAATATTGTGGTGAGTCAATATCACAGGAGAAGACGTGTTGGATACATTAGAATGTATGAAGGTGGATAAATCTCCTAGTCCTAAACAGATGCATCTAAGACCACTGCAAAAGGCTACAGAAGAAGCTATGGGGAATCTGGTTGATATTTTTGCATCATCGTTAGCTACAGTTTAGGTTCCAGAATATTGGAGATTAGCAAATGTTGTGCCATTATACAAGAAGGGAAGCAAAGAAAACTCTGGGATCTACAGACCAGGAAACCTAACATCTGTGGTAGGAAGGTTAATTGAGAAGATTCTGAGGGATGAGATATACATGCATTTGGAAAGATAAGATTTTTTTTAGAAATTTTTTTTGACAGATTCCCTACAGTATGGAAACAGGGCAATTAGCCCAACAAGCCCACACCAACCCTCCAAACAGTAACCCACCCAGTACCATTCCCCCACCCTATATTTACCCCTGACGAATACACATAACAATATGGGTAACTTAGCACGGTCAATTCACCTATCCTATACATCTTTGGATTGTGGGAAGAAAATGAAGCACCCAGAGGAAACACACACAAACACAGGGAGAATGTGCAAACACCACACAGAGATTCACCCGAAGCTGGAACCAAACCCGGATCCATGACACTATGAGGCAGCAATACTGGCTACTGAACCACCATGCCAACCTTGCTTTTTTTCAACACAGTTCAATAACACAGGTACAAAATCTATTCTGCTCTTCACCC
>NW_025157599.1:0-1481 GCF_004010195.1 Chiloscyllium plagiosum
ATCTTCAACTTCCAAATCCATGCTGACTATCACGAATCGATCCCTGCATTTCCAGTTATTGATTCAACCTGTCCCTCAGCAGTGTTCCCAATAATTTCCCTCCCACTGCTGATAGACTACCTGCTCTGTAATTTCCTGGCCTATCCTTGCTGCCCTTCTTGAATAAAGGAACCACATTAGCGATCCTCCAGATATTCGGCACTTCACCTGTGGCCAGCAAAGTATTAAATACATCCGCCAGGGCCCCAGCAATCTCCTCCCTTACCTCCCAAAGCAGCTTGAGATACATCTCATTGGGTACTGGGGTTTTCTCCACCTTTATGCCTGTGAAAATATTTAATACCGTCTCCTTATTGATCTTAACATGTTCTGGAATATCAGCATCCCAACTTAAATCCCCGGCGACAATATCTTTCTCCTGTGTGAATACAGATAGGAAGTATTCATTGAAGACCTCACCTGCTTCCTCTGGCTCCATGCACAGATTGTCCCTTTGGTTTCTTACAGGCCTCCCGCTCTCGCTGGGAATCCTCTGACTCTCACGATGCTGATAAAATGCCTGTGGCTTTTCCGCAATCATATCTGCCAAATATATTTCATGACCATTGTTTGTCCCTCATTTTCCACAATCCCCTTGCACTCTCTATACTTGTGAAGGGCTTCACCTGATTTTATTGCACTGTACTTTCTTTATCAAACTCACGATATCACTTGATCAGTATTCTCTGGACTTGCTGCCTTTACTATTCACTCTTCAAGGAGCACACTGGCCCTGCGTTCGCACTGCATCACTTTAAAATATTCCACTTTCCTCCTGTGGACCCAACTGCAGGGAGTTCCTCCCTGTCTCTGTTTGCCATATCCTCTCTAATGATCGCAATACTGACAGGAGACTCAGTTGTGAGGGGGACAGACAAGAGACTGTGTGTCTGAAGCAGTGACCACAAGTTGGTGTGCTGCTTCCCGGGTTCCAGGGTCAAGGATGTCTCTGAGCAGTACCTGAACATTCTGAAAGTGGAGGCTGAAAGTCCGGAGGTCATTGTGCAGATCAATCCACATGACAGTGGTAGACAAAGGGATAGGCCCCTGTCAAATGAGTACAGGGAGTTAGGTAAGAAGTTAAAAAGCAGGATATTGACATTAATGATCTCCAGATTACTCCCAATGCCACGTGCCAGTGAGGATAGTAATAGAAAGATAGGCCGAATGGATGTGTGGCTGAGGTGCTGGTATAGTGGGCTGGGTTTTCAGTTCTTGGGTCATTGGGATCTCTTCTGGGGTAGAGGTGACCTGTACAAAGGAGATGGTTTGCACTTGAAGCAGAGGGACACCAGTATCCCAGGGAGATGTGCTTGTGTTACCCAGGAGGATTTAAACTAGTTTGGCAGGGAATTGTAACTTTGAGTAAGAGAGGGACTATCAAAAAGTCAGGGGAAATACATCAGCCTTCAAGAGCAAGTTACCTATTCAGGATATCTGGG
>NW_025157600.1:0-1481 GCF_004010195.1 Chiloscyllium plagiosum
GGTGAGACTGCATCTGGAGTATTGTGTACAGGTGTGGTGTGACTGTATCTGGTGTATTGTGTACATGGTTGGCGAGGCTGTAGCAGGTGTATTTTGTACAGGGTTGGTGAGACTGTACCTGGAGTATTGTGTACAGGGTTGGTGAGACTGTGCCTGGAGTATTGAGTACAGGGTTGGTGAGGCTTGTACCTGGAGTATTGTGTACATGGTTGGCGAGGCTGTAGCAGGTGTATTTTGTACAGGGTTGTTGAGACTGTACCTGGAGTATTGTGTACACGGTTGGTGAGACTGTGCCTGGAGTATTGAGTACAGGGTTGGTGAGGCTGTACCTGGAGTATTGTGTACAGGGTTGTTGAGACTGTACCTGTAGACTTGTGTAATGAGTTTGTGAGACTGTGACTGTAGTATTGTGTACAGGGTTGGTGAGGCTGTACCTGGAATGTTGTGTACAGGGTTGGAGGGACTGTACCTGGAGTATTGTGTACAGGGTTGGTGAGACTGTGTGTGGAGTATTGTGTACAGGGTTGGTGAGACTGCATCTGGAGTATTGTGTACAGGTTTTGTGTGACTGTACCTGGTGTATTGTGTACAGCTTTGGTGAGATTGTGCCTGGAGTATTGTGTATAGGGTTGGTGACGCTGTACGTGGTGTTTTGTGACAGTGTTGGTGAGACCTTCCCTGGAGTATTGCGTACAGGGTTGGTGAAACTGTTCTTGGAGTATTGTGTACAGGGTTGGTGAGACTGTGCGTTGAGTATTGTGTACAGGGTTGGTGAGGCTGTACCTGGAGTATTGTGTACAGGGTTGGTGAGACTGTAACTGGAGTATTGTGTACAGGGTTGGTGAGACTGTGCCAGTAGTATTGTGTACAGGGTTGGTGAGGCTTTACCTGGAGTTTAATGTGCAGGGTTGGTGAGACTGTACCTGGAGTATTGTGTATAGGGTTGGTGAGACTGTGCCTGGAGTATTGTGTATAGGGTTGGTGAGACTGTGCCTGGATTGTTGTGTATAGGGTTGGTGAGGCTGTGCCTGGAGTATTGTGTATAGGGTTGGTGAGGCTGTACCTGGAGTACAGCATACAGGGTTGGTGAGGCTGTACCTGGAGTAATGTGTACAGGGTTTGTGAGGCTTTACCTGGAGTATTGTGTACAGGGTTGGTGAGAATGTACCTGGTGTATTGTGTTCAGGACTGGTGAGACTGTACCTGGGGTATTGTGCACAGGTTTGGTGAGACTGTACCTGGAGAATTGTGTACAGGGTTGGTGAGACTGTACCTGGACTATTGTGAACAAGGATGGTGAGGCTGTACCTGGAGTATTGCGTACAGGGTTGGTGAGACTGTACCTGGAGTATTGTGGACAGGGTAGGTGAGACTGTGCGTGGAGTATTGTGTACAGGGTTAGTGAGGCTGTACCTGGAGTATTGTGTCCAGCGTTGGAGAGACTGTAATTGGAGTATTGTGTCCAGGGTTGGTGAGGCTGT
>NW_025157601.1:0-1481 GCF_004010195.1 Chiloscyllium plagiosum
GAATAAAGAAACATTCTAAATCAGGGCTGCAGGACACATATGTGAATGTATGAAAAATAAGAAATAAGATTGGAGAGTTACAGACATGGTGTGCTACATGCAGTCATAATGTTGATATAATAGAGATCTATCTCAAGGAAGAAGAATGGGACTAAGTTTTAAATGTTCCTGAATATAACGTGCTCAGGAAAGGTAAAAAAGGAAGTAGAGAAATGGGTGCCAGTATTGGTTGAAGATGGCATTGCAGTGCTGGAGAAAGGCAATATCCTAGAGGGTTCAAGATCAGGATCATTTTGACTAGAACAAAGGAACAAAAATGGTGCAGTCACATTGCTGTTGAGGTCACCAACTAGTGCTATGGATGTAAAGGAATGGTTTTACAAGAGAAATGCAGAGAGGTGCAAACATTATTAAGTAGTTATAACGGGGGACTATAATTACCTGCACTGACATAGTAGCAGTGCAAGGGGCAGAGTTTTTAGGAAAATTTTCTGAAATTGTGTGTCCAGTCCACCAAGGAAAGAAACATTGTAAGACGCAATTCTTGGGTATAACGTTAACTAAATAGATCAAATGTAATTTAGGGGGCAGTGATCATTGCATCATAAGGTTTAGGGCGTTAGTGGAAAAGAAGATTGAACAATGGAAGAAAAGTAATTAATGAAGGGAAAATGGACTTCAATGGATTAAGGATAGAGCTAGTGTTAGGTTCTCTTCTTGAGATTCTTACACACTTGATGCAACTGCAATATGCCAACCTCTGAACAACCAAAATTTATTAAGCAAATACCCCTTTTGAAGATCACTTATCACAACGCTTGCAAAGCGTGTCAAGCGAAGCTCTTTGAACAAGGGAACAGTCCTCCTTTTTTGCATCACCATCAGTCATGCCTACAACACAACCGCCAGCCACTCCCACAGTCACATGTCACTCACTACATGATGCAGTGACCTGATTATCTCCAGACACAATGTAATTTACATCATTCCTTAATGGCAAGATCTGGTGTAAATCATTATTTAACTGCTGGGAGTAGTCAGAATTTTAACTGCAATGTTCTTATTGATTCTGAATAAGGGATGATAATGTAAAATTTACTCCGAATAATAGGAGATGGCAATGTAAAATTTTCACATTGTCCCCGCAAGACAGAGAAACATACCACTCGACCCTCCCCCCAACCCCAGGCAGCAGAGCAAATTAACCCCTTAACTTCTCACTGAATGTATAATGGAGGTAGGAAATAAAAATCATGGCTGAACAATGGGCTACCTTCCAAGAAGAGATAGGCTGGGCACAGTCAAGATACACTCCCTCAAAATGGAAAGGTAGGGTGAAGAAATTCAGAGTTCCCTGAATGATAGAGTGGATAGAAATTAAGCTGAAGAAGGAGTGTGTTTATAACAGGTGTTATGCTGTTGCGTCATCATAGTCTTACCAGACCATAGGGGCTACTCTCAGAGAGAAAAAGAGAGAGAAA
>NW_025157602.1:0-826 GCF_004010195.1 Chiloscyllium plagiosum
CCCGAATCCTAACCCTAACCCCAACACTAACCCGAAACCTTACCCAAACCCGAATCCTAACCCGATCCCTAACCCTAAGACTAAGCCTAACCCTAAACCTAACCCTATCTCTAACCCTAACCATAACCCTAACCCTAGCCCTAACCCTAACCACCTCGATCAGTTTCTCTGTGAACATTTTCTGCTCTTAAGAAAACAACAACCTGAGATTATTGGGACTGGATTCATAAACCTAACCCTAACCCTAACCCTAGCACGAATCCTAAACCAAACCCGAATCCTAACCCAAACCCAAATCCTAACCCGAATCCTAACTCTAACTCAAACCCTAACACGAATCCTAACCCTAACCCGAATCCTAACCCTAACCCTAACCCTTACCCGGACCCTAACCCGAATCCTAACTCTAACGCTAACCCTAACCCTAACACTAACACTATCCTAACCCCTAACCCTAACCATAACCCTAACCCGAATCCTAACTCCAACCCTAACCCTAACCCTAACCCTAACACTAACACTATCCTAACCCTAACCCTAACCTTAACCCTCACCCGAATCCTAAACCTAACCCTAACCTGAATGCTAACCCTAACCCGAATCCTAACCATAACCCTAACCCTAACACGAATCCTAACCCTAACCTGAATCCTAACCCTAACCCTAACACTGACCCGAATCCTAACCCTCAACCGAATCCGAACCCTCAACGGAATCCTAACACTAACCCCAACGCTAACCCTATCTCTAACCATAACCCTAATCCTAACCCTAATCTTAACCCTAACCCTATCATAACCCTAACCCTAACCCTAACCCAAATCCT
>NW_025157602.1:890-1481 GCF_004010195.1 Chiloscyllium plagiosum
TAACCCGAATCCTAACCCTAAACCTAACCGGAATCCTAACCCTAAACCTAACCCTAACCCGAATCTTAACTCTAACCCGAATCCTAACCCTAATCCTAACCCTGACCCGAATCCTAACCCTAACCCTAACCCTAACCGGAATCCTAACCCTAACCTGAATCCTAACCCTAAAACCCTAATCTTAACCCTAACCCTATCATAACCCTAACCCTAACCCTAACCCAAATCCTAATCCTAACCCGAATCCTAACCCTAAACTTAACAGGAATCCTAACCCTAAACCTACCCCTAACCCGAATCCTAACCCTAAACCGAATCCTAACACTAACCCTAACACTAACCCTAACCTGAACCTGAATCCTAACCCTAACCCTACCCCTAACCCAAACCCTAACCATAACCCGAATCCGAACACTAACCCGAATCCTAACCCTAAACCTAACCCTAACCCGAATCCTAACCCTAACCCTAATCCTAACCCTAACACTAACCCTAACCCGAATCCTAACCCTAAACCTAACCCTAACCCTAACCCTAACCCGAATCCTAACCCTAACCTGAATCCTAACCTTAACCCTAACCCTAACCCTA
>NW_025157603.1:0-1481 GCF_004010195.1 Chiloscyllium plagiosum
GTGCTTGTCCAGGCTAAGACACAAACAGATATGCCGGTCCCTTTCCCCAAATACACTCACTCCATGGTTTCAGAGCTTCCCCTCTCTGCAACCTCTGCTCCATTTGTTGTTCATGTTACAGACCCATATGCTGTTAGTACAGTCTCGTGCTACGTCCCGAGCTGGGACACCAAATCCTCAGGTCTCCTGGAATGTCTGAAGCAGCTTACAGCACAACCTCCAGCAAACAATCCCCATTACCTCCACTAACAGGAGGCAGTCAGAATACCCTCAGCTACAAGTTAGATGCCTTGCCCTTTACAATTATACTCAAGGATCTTCGTTGCGTTACTGACCACACCCACAACTGAGAGGGACAAACAGAGGCATTCCATGGGAAGGCGCATACCAGGATACAAACACGTGAATCAAAGCTCCTGGAACACCTTTGTCCATGGAGCACCACATCGGATACATTGAGAAGTGAACAACAGCCTGACACACACTATTTCAATGTTTCTGAGCTTCACCATGCCATCACTCGATACAGGAGGGAGTCAAAAGCCAATGCCAGGGAAAAAAACGCAGAAAAAAATCAAATAATTAATTAACTGATAACTTGGTGAAAATATGGATAAGGAGATGAAGGGATTGGAATAACGGGATACGTGAGACAACGGTGGGCCCAATCACAAGAATGCAAACATTGAATAAATACATTGCTAGATCAACTGAATTGGTCAATTGCCTCAAATTCTAAATCTGCTTCACAGAATCAGCCCAGACACCTTAAATTGGGATAAGGTAACGGCCAAGATGGAGAGCTGTGCAGGCCGTGCTCATAAACCCGACTATCTGCACAACATGGGGAGCATTTCAAACCTCTGCTAGGATATTGCAACCCTCTACCACCACCCTCTGTCTGGACATTTGAGCCAATTTTGTATCCAAATGGCTAGTTATCCATGTATTGCATATGAACCAACCTTGTCAAACAGATGACCATGCTCAATGTTATTCAACGCCTCACTGATGTCCATATCGACAATGTACACCTCTCTATCTCAATTAATCTTTTAGTCACTTCTTCAAAAAAATCTCAGTCCAGTCAGTGAGAGACAACATTGCTTGCACAAAGCCATGTTGACTATCCCTAATCCGTCATTACCTTTCAAAGTGCGTGAAAATCCTATGCCTCATAATCCCCTCCAACAACTTACCCACCACTGACGTCAGGCTCACTGGCTTTTCCTTATTACCCTTCTCAAATCCCTTAAGTTATGGCACCATATTAGCCAACCTCCAGTCTTGTGGCACTTTACCTATTGTTGATAGCACGGGGCCCAGCAATCACTTCCCTAGCGTCCCACAGAGATTTCGTGTACATCTCATAAAAGCCAGGACATTTTCCTTCCTTTGCATGTTTTAAGACATCCAGCAGCACTTCTGTGATACAGACACTTTCCAATATGTCATTACTTATTTCCCAAATTATCTATCTT
>NW_025157604.1:0-1481 GCF_004010195.1 Chiloscyllium plagiosum
CTCATCTCCTGAAACACCAGCGAGTCCACACAGAGGTGAGACCATTCACCTGCTCTCAGTGTGGGAAAGGATTCACTCAGTCAACCCACCTGCTGGAACATCACCGTGTTCACACTGGGGAGAGGCCATTTATTTGCACTGAGTGTGGGAAGGGGTTCACTCACTCATCCAACCTGATAAAACATAAACGGGTTCACACTGGAGAGAGGCCATTCATCTGCTCTGTGTGTGGGAAAGGATTCACTCAGTTATCCAGTTTACTGTCACACCAGCGAGTCCACACAGGGGAGAGGCCATTTACCTGCTCTGAGTGTGGGAGAGGATTTACGGTCTCATCTGACCTACTGAGACACCAGCATGTTCACAATGAAGAGAGATCTTTTAAGTGCCCAGACTGTGGGAAGTGCTATAAAAGTTCTGGGGACTTGATGTTCCATCAACGTGTTCACACTGACGAAAGACCATTTAGATGCTCTCACTGTAGGTCTGGGTTCAAAAGATCATCTCAACTCACAGTTCACCAGCGAGTTCACACTGGAGAGAGGCCATTTCCTTGTTCCCATTGTGACAAGAGATCCCCTCAGTTACCCATTTGTGAAACATCAGCGAGTTGAAAAGTGACTACAGACTTTGGATTTTGTTGTTCAGTCAGACACTGGAGTGGTTAATGATTCATCAGGAGGCGGTATAGAATGTTTTCTATTGTTAAAGTTAATTATCAACTGAAACTGTAGAAGATGCATCCAAGTAGAAATTGCAGAGTCTGTTATCAATTCTGACACTTTGTAATGATACTAGAAAATTGAGGATCTATAAACATTACACTGGCATAGGTGAGTTTCATTCATTTTGAAACTTGGAAACATTAATTTGGGTTAAACAAATTCTCACATGGAGAACAGCTGGCTAATTAAGAAAAGACAGAATAACCTTAAGGAAATATTGTCTCATTACTTTCTTGGTGTTATCAAAGCGGTAACAGGGAAGATGGATCTCCCATGTGCTGTTGATGTAGTGTACCAAACTTTCAAAAGGAAATTGACAGAGTGATTCACAACAGACTTGTGAGCAAAATTAGAACTCGTGGAATAAAATAAATCTACATCATTGCTGTTACTATCTGACTAATTGACAGGATGCAGAGCATTGTAATGAATCAATATTTTAAAGACAGGAGGAAATATTTGTCATGGAGTGCCCAAGTGGTCAATTTTGGGTAATTTGCTTTTTCTAATATTTATTGTTATAAGTTGGTTAAAAATAAGTTTTTGCACGTATGTACATGTATATTTAGTGGACTGTTCACAGTCAATAAGAATGGCAGATATAATCATGTTATTGGAATTAACAGTAATTTGTCAGATGCTTCCACTGAAGTCAGTCAGCCAGAGAATCAACATTTCGTGGACCGCTTGTTGAGGCTGGACTGTGAAACTGTTGTGCAACATGCTTACAAAGACAGATTGTCTGAGAATTGCACC
>NW_025157605.1:0-1481 GCF_004010195.1 Chiloscyllium plagiosum
TCTATCAGCCTGACCCCCTCACACCTACTGCTTAACTATCAGACTGAGCCTTCACACTTACTGCATCCCTAACAGCCTGACACCTCACACTTACTGCGTCACTATTCCCCTAACACCTCACTTTTATTGGCCACTATCAGCCTGACGCTCTCAACTTACTGTGTCACTGTCAGCCTGAACGCACACACTTACTCCTTCACTATCACCCTGACTGTCTCACAATCACTGCGTCAGTCTCTGCCTGACGCCATCACACTTACTGCGTCACTATCATCCAATCCCCTCCCACTTTATGCGTCGGAATCAGCCTGACACAGTAACACTTACTGCATCACTATCAGCCTGATCTCCTTCCAATTATTGCGTCACTATCAGCCTGACAACTTTCTCTTACTACGTCACTGTCACACTGACCCCTCACACGAAGTGCTTCACTATCACCCTGACCACCTCACACTTATTGCGTCACTATCACTCTGACCCCCCTCACTGCACAACTATCGGCCTGATCCACTCACACAGTCTGCGTCACTACCACGCTGACACCTCACCCTCAATGTGTCACTATCATCCTCACTCCATCACACTTGTTGAGTCAATGTCAGCCTGATCCCCTGTAATGGAAAATGATCATTTATTGTGAAGTCTGTGAACACACAGTTGAAACAAAGAAGTATGGACCTAACTTTGCAAAAAGACAGAAAAAATGTAAAGTTCAACCTCCTTTACAGCTGACTTTCAAGGCCAATAATCTATTATATTAACAGTCAATGAATTAGAAAAAGCAACTCCATGTGTGGAAAGGGACTCGACTGATCCAGGTTCCTGGCTTGAGGTGTGATAGCGCAAAACGATATATAGTATAAAGGGAATATGTGAACACCGTCATACGTCCATTTTATGAGGCGTCTTGCAAATGTGTCGGGTCCACTCTGCAAATTTCAAAAATAAACTTTTTCTTTGCGCTTGGTAACATTTGCATCGAGTCGATTGAAATTCTACGGCAGTAAACTAGGGGGCTCGCCTGGGACCCTGCGACTGGGTAAGATTTTGAAAATTTCCAGGAGGTGTACGCGCCACTGCCTTGAAGGTCTTTCACTTCATCTCGAGCGCTGAATTGGCCCCTTTGCGTGAGAGGACTGGGGATACGTGGATCGCCTCAGAGTCGTGTTCCGAAAGGAATAGGGTCGGGGTAAGAGTTGTGGCTAAAGTAATCCGACATAGAGACTTGTTCGAAGAGAATAAATGAACCAGGAAGAGGGACCACTGAAATTTCGCGCGGTATTCGAGTAAAACTCAAGGGAAAGGATTGTCATCTCTCGAGAGTTTAAGAGATAGCAAGATTAACCGTGGTTTGAGACTTGGAGCCACCATGGGCAGCGTTGGAGTCGCCAAAGCTGTACCGGTTACATGGGTTCTTGGTTTGTGAAAACCAAGGCAATGAGGCGGTCGCGCCCAATAAGAGGGGACCTCCGGAGGTA
>NW_025157606.1:0-1481 GCF_004010195.1 Chiloscyllium plagiosum
TGCACATGGTATTGGGATCAATCCTGAGATCACTGCCTTTGAGAATTTCCTTTGTAACTTGTTTCCTAACTCCCTACATTCTAGTGAGTTTTGAGATTTGTAACTCAGATTGAGGTTCTGGATGGAGGATTGCTCGCTGAGCTGGAAGGTTCATTTTCAGACGTTTCGTCACCGTACTAGGTAACATCAACAGTGAACCTCTGGATGAAGCTTCACCTGAAGGCTCACTGATGATGTTACCCAGTACGGTGACGAAACATCTGTAAATGAATCCCAATATTCTGCTTGTAGGACCTCATTCCTTTTTTTAACCCATGAATTTGATACCTGTGCAGTCTTCAACCATTGGCTGTTCACCCTTCCACTCCAAACTGTTCCTCCTCTCCACTACACCAAAGCCAATCACAGTGCAACAGATTTTAGAGTCACCACGTTCTTCTCAGAGGCCATTACCCCCAGCAGGATCCATTGTGGGTCTATGTGTTTTACAGGGGGATAGCCACAGGGGATTCCTGCACTTGCTGCATCGTTCTGTGACTCTGCCTGGTGATTATCCGTTCACTTTCTCACTTTGAAGATTGAGACTGCGGTGTGACCATCTCCCTGTACGTGTTATCCACAATACCCTCAGCCTCCCAGATGCTCCACAGTGTCCCCAGTCTCTGCTCCAGCTCTGAAACCCAGGCTCCCTTCCTGTAGCTGCAGCTGGAGCCACTTCCTGCACATGTTCTGGTCCCATTTTCCCCACAGAGCAGGAGGAGCGCACCACGGCATTGAGATCTACTCCCATGACTTTCTGCTCAATTAGACCCTCAGATCATCTGTAAAATCAATAATGTGGATTTTTTTAGGTCCTTCCTCTCTGGGCCACAGCAGTACTGCACATGCAAACTATAAACCCAAAATAAAGACCTAAAGTAATAAAGATAAAGTACGTGCTCATCTTGATCCACTTCACTTTTTGATTCTTCCGAGAGTGCCTCACCATGATGCTGATTGTGGGACACCCTTCCCAGACTGCTTCACCGTGAGACACCCTTCCCAGACTGCTTCACTGGGATGTTAACGATGGGACACCCTTCCCAGACTGCTTCACCGTGATGCTGACTGTGGGATACCCTTCCCAGACTGCTTCACTGTGAGGTTAACGATGGGACTCCCTTCCCAGACTGCTTCACCGTGATGCTGACTGTGGGATACCCTTCCCAGACTGCTTCACTGGGATGTTAACGATGGGACACCCTTCCCAGACTGCTTCACTGTGATGCTGACTGTGGGATGCACTTTCCAGACTGCTTCACTGTGATGTTAACGATGGGGCACCATTCCCAGACTGCTTCACCGTGATGCTGACTGTGGGACACCCTTCCCAGACTGCTTCACTGTGATGCTGACTGTGGGATGCACTTCCCAGACTGCTTCACAGGGATGTTAACAATGGGGCACCATTCCCAGACTGCTTCACTGTGATGCTGACTGTG
>NW_025157607.1:0-1481 GCF_004010195.1 Chiloscyllium plagiosum
TCAGTGTTACAGCACTGTCCCAGCCCCGCACTGTTCAGTGTTACAGCACTGTCCCAGCCCCGCACTGCTCAGTGTTACAGCACTGTCCCAGCCCCACACTGCTCAGTGTTACAGCACTGTCCCAGCCCCACACTGCTCAATGTTACAGCACTGTCCCAGTCCCACACTGCTCAGTGTTACAGCACTGTCCCAGCCCCACACTGCTCAGTGTTACAGCACTGTCCCCCAGCCCCACACTGCTCAGTGTTACAGCACTGTCCCAGTCCCACACTGCTCCGTGTTGCAGCAGCGTCCCAGTCCCACACTGCTCAGTGTTACAGCACTGTCCCAGCCCCACACTGCTCAGTGTTACAGCACCGTCCCAGTCCCACACTGCTCGGTGTTACAGCACTGTCCCAGCCCCACACTGCTCGGTGTTACAGCACTGTCCCAGCTCCACACTGCTCAGTGTTACAGCACTGTGCCAGCCCCGCACTGCTCAGTGTTACAACACCGTCCCAGCTCCGCACTACTCGGTGTTACAGCACTGTCCCAGCCCCACTCTGCCCAGTGTTACAGCACTGTCCCAGCCCCTCTCTGCTCAGTGTTACAGCACTGTCCCAGTCCCACACTGCTCAGTGTTACAGCACTGTCCCAGCCCCACACTGCTCAGTGTTACAGCACTGTCCCAGCCCCACACTGCTCAGTGTTACGGCACTGTCCCAGCCCCACACTGTTCAATGTTAGTGCACTGTCCCAGCTCCACACCGCTCAGTGTTACAGCACTGCCCCAGTCCCACACTGCTCAGTGTTACAGCACTGTCCCAGTCCCACACTGCTCAGTGTTACAGCACTGTCCCAGCCCCACACTGCTCAGTGTTACAGCACCGTCCCAGCCCTGCACTGCTCAGTGTTACAGCACTTTCCCAGTCCCACACTGCTCAGTGTTACAGCACTGTCCCAGACCCACAATGCTCCTTGTTGCAGCAGCGTCCCAGCCCCACACTGCTCAGTGTTACAGCACTGCCCCAGCCCCGCACTGCTCAGTGTTACAGCACTGCCCTATTCCCACACTGCTCAGTGTTACAGCACTGTCCCAGTCCCACACTGCTCAGTGTTACAGCACTGCCCCAGTCCCACACTGCTCAGTGTTACAGCACTGTCCCAGCCCCACACTGCTCAGTGTTACAGCACTGCCCCAGCCCCGCACTGCTCAGTGTTACAGCACTGCCCTATTCCCACACTGCTCAGTGTTACAGCACTGTCCCAGTCCCACACTGCTCAGTGTTACAGCACTGCCCCAGCCCCGCACTGCTCAGTGTTACAGCACTTTCCCAGTCCCACACTGCTCAGTGTTACAGCACTGTCCCAGCCCCACACTGCTCAGTGTTACAGCACTGCCCCAGCCCCACACTGCTCAGTGTTACAGCACGGTCCCAGCCTCACACTGCTCAGTGTTACAGCACCGTCCCAGCCCCGCACTGCTCAGTGTTACAGCACTT
>NW_025157608.1:0-1481 GCF_004010195.1 Chiloscyllium plagiosum
ACTGAGACACCCGAGTGAGGCAGATTCAGTACGTTGTCTGTGAAAAATGGTCAAACAATTTACTCAGCTTGGGGAATCAAAATCTCACCCCTCACAGTGGGGAGAGACTATGTATCCATTCTGTTTTGAATTTCAAACCCAGCGCGACACAAAGAATGCTCCCCTCATGGGGAAATCATGGAAATGTGGGGACTGTGGGAAAGGGTTTCCTTCCCCAGTGGGGCTAGACACCCACAGATGCGTTCTCACTGGGGAGACGCCGTTCCCCTGCTCAGTATGCGGGAAGGGATTCAGTTGGCTGTGCAGCCTGCAGACACACCAGCGAGTTCACACCAGGGAGAGACCGTTCATCTGCCGTCATTGTGGGAAATGATTCATTCAGTCGTCCCACCTGCAAACACACCAGTAGGTTCACATCATGGAGAAGCCGTTTTCCTGCTGTCAGTGTGGGCAGAGATTCATCGATGCATCCCACCTCCCGAAACACCAGCGGATTCACCTGGGGGAGAGGCCGTTCACCTTCTCTGAGTGCAGAAAGGGACTTGTCGATTCTTACATCCTGCTGACCCACCAGTAGGTCCACATCGGAGACGCGCCCTTCACCTGCCCTAAGTGCGAGAAGAGTTTCAAGTCATGTGGGCAATTTGTGGAGGCACCAGCCGATCCACACCAGGGAGAGGCCGTTCACATGCTTTGTCTGCGGGAAGGGGTTCACTCAGACATCTACACTGTAATCTACCAAAGGGTCCATATCATGGAGAGGGCATTCATCTGTTCTCAGTGTGGAAAGGGCTTCACCCGCTCCTCCCACCTGCGGAGCCACCAGCGAGTTCTGGAATTTTTTGAGGATGTAACTCTGAATATGGACAAGTGAGATCCAGTAGATGGAGTGTACCTGGACTTTCAGAAAGTCTTTGATAAGATCCCACATAGGAGGTCAGTGAGCGAAATTAGGGCGCATGGTATTGGGGGCAAAGTACTGACTTGGATTGAAATTTGGTTGGCTTACAGGAAACAAAGAGTAGTGATAAACGGTTCCCTTTCAGAATGGCAGGCAGTGACCAGTGGGGTACTGCAGGGGCCACTGCTAGGACTGCAGCTTTTTACAATATATATTAATGATATAGAAGATCGCATTAATAGTAATATTAGCAAATTTGCTGATGATACGAAGCTGGGTGGCAGGGTGAAATGTGAGGAGGATGTCAGGAGATTACAGGGTGACCTGGACAGGTTAGCTGAGTGGACAGATGCATGGCAGAAGCAGTTTAATGTGGATAAATGTATGGTTATCCACTTTGATGGCAAGAGCAAGAAGGCAGATTACTACCTAAATGGAGTCAAGTTAGGTAAAGGGGCAGTACAAAGAGATCTGGGTGTTCTTGTACACAGTCAATGAAGGCAAGCATGCAGGTACAGCAGGTAGTGAAGAAAGCTATTAGCATGCGGGCCTGGAATATTGTGTGCAGTTCTGGTCTCCA
>NW_025157609.1:0-1481 GCF_004010195.1 Chiloscyllium plagiosum
ACCGCCCTTCATCCTCTGACGCTTCACTACCTCCCAAGACAAGCAACGTTCTCTTTTCTGCAACCTCTCAAAGTCGATACATCCTTCTTGGTAGTGTGATAGTATTGAGGCTTAGTATGAAATTGAATAAAGAGAAAACTCTGAAACGCCAAGAAAGTTTGACTAGGTTCGTATGTGTTGAAAAGCAGGAAGCTGTTGAAAAGTTGTATCAATAGTTTAGGCTCTGAGGAACTTCTAAACTCGAGGTCACGACAGTCCCTAAGAGTAAATCCGAACGGGAAGTCAGGAGAAACATTTTTTTGTCCGAGAGTGTAAGAATGTGGAATTCGGAGATACATAGAATGGATTCAGAAGAATGCACTGAAAAGAATCAATTGATAGAAAAAGGAAGGGATAATAATGGAAATCGGAAGATATCAGTGAAAAGACACCAGGAGGAATTTACATTATTTTTCTATTGGTGCAATAGAGGGCGCTTTAGCACCATGAAATGCACCAGGGGTTGGACAGCAACAGAGACCAAATTGTCCCTCAGGCTCGCGCTGGCAATCAAATAGACCAGAGTGAAGCAATGCGTAAATTCAGTCTATTCACACCCACTAACCATTCGTTTACACGGTGACCCGATTAAAATATATTAGTTTCCGTTTTGAACTGACCAGCAGCATTGGTTGCGCTTTGGGGAGAGAGTAAATGCGAGACATCTTGACTGAGGGAGCAAAACTCCGTGAAGGCGAATAAGTCCTCCTTAAATTCTATAAGTCCGTTAATCTCTCAACTTTCGCCGCCATGGGAGACTTAAGTAACTTGTTTTGACTTTAACCGTTGAACATCGAAAGATCATCGCTGGGATCATCGCTGGCAAGCAGTTCATATCTTCGAGTCGAATCTGCTATTCAATATGATCACGGATGACCCTGTTTCAATACCAAATTCCTGCTTTCTCCCCCAAAGCCCTCACGTCTTTGGAATTAAAAATATACTATCTCTTTCTTGAATATATTCAGTGACTAGGCCTCCACAGCCTTCCATAATGGAGAATTTCACAAGTTCACTGAGTGAAGAAATCACATCGGAAAAATGAGAGGGTCCAGGGAAATTAGACTATATAGTTGGGAGAAGACCAGGAATTATCCACTAATTACTAATGAACTGTTACAAAATCGTAACATTCCCCCCTACATTCCTGAGACAAAGGTAAATTCAGTAAAATACAGTGCCTCGTATTAAATCAACCCGAGAGTCAAACAAGTCTTTTATTAGCAAAGAGTATCACCAAAGCTTCAGGCATGATCCAAACCCGCCGCTCGCTCTCCTCCCTTCTACAGAAGGGTTTCTGCGTCGGTGAACTATTCTCATAAAGCAAATCGCAGCAGGACTTATACACTTAATGGTAATGTCCTAGGGAGTGTTGCTGAACAAAGAGACCTTGGAATGCAGGTTCATAACTCATTGAAAGTCGATTCGCAGGTAGATAGGAT